>NC_053160.1:168677305-168977305 GCF_016835505.1 Polypterus senegalus | reverse complement strand
CTCTGTCAGGAGTGTGGAGTCTCCTGCTGCCTGTCTGGGCTCATCTGTCCTGTGAAATGCGTAGTGCAGAGATCTACAGATAAGTTCACTCTGAGGCTGCAAGGGCAGGTCGAAGAACACACGCTTATCTTCTTGTGACTTCAATCCCTCACCTGGGATTCCATGTTCAGGTTACACCCTGACTCAGCGCTTCTAGTTTGTGTCTGTGTTTATGTTGCTGTATATTTTGTCTGAGGAATAAAATATGTTGTTAAAAATTACAACTCCTTTGATACAGGTTTTAATTAGAATCTGTTTCCATTCTGGTCTCTAATTCCTGGTTAATGAATGCTTAATGTGATGCACGCTAGGCATAGCAAAATGTCATCTGTTTTAACGCCCACCATTCAGAGCACATTTACCTTTTGACAGTCATTTTTAACTCTTGTTTTCTAAGAAGTGAAGAATGCACTACACATTTTATTCATTTACTTTATAACCCGTAATCCAAGTAGGGAGATGAACTAAATACCTGTCAGAAATGCAGGGTGGAACTGCAGTTTCTTTTTAACACCCCTTACGGTTGTTTATATTCATTTTAAAAGATGAATAATTCATTTTGTAGGCCGCTTGGTATTCATATTTTAATTAATTTGGGTTTTCTGCAGTAAAATCTTAATGTTTTCAGGGACCAAACACATAATATGTTTATCATAAAGAAGAACAGAGTAGTTTGTTCATCCCAGATTCACATCTTTTGTAAGCTGTTGCATGCTGTATATTAACCCTTAGAAGAGAAGACACGTACACGTGATGTTTGTAATTGAAGATTCACAAACACGTACGTACATTGTAAACACCGGGCATAATCAGCAAACTCACAAACACCATGAGTATGTTATTTTCTGAGGCTTTGAATTGACTTTTATCTGAAAAATTTCATATGGACACCCTGTACTACTCTGCCCACATGGCTGGAGCTGCTTCTCCAGTCTCATTCTGGCTTCTCCTGCTTTTATTTCCACAGAAGGTGCTCATGCCAACTTCTTATGGCACTGTTGCACTACACAATTTTTAGGATTTTTCCGTTGTAGACTTCATTTGCATAATCTTAGAAAGTTGGGAGCAGACACAGCACGTGCACATAGCTGGTAGTCATGATGGCTGATATCCCCAGCCACTCAGTTCAGCCAGTCTGTGATTAGATTTTGCTATAAATCGCAGGGGCGAGTTTGTGTCTGTTCACAAGAGAACCAATAAGCATTCAGCCAGAAGTACAATGCATATAATGAAGGTTCAAGGAATCTCAAACTTGGATGTTTTGGAACTCACAAACAGAGGAAAAGGCTCCTGTGGCTGATGCCACAAGTTTTACATGCTATGGCAAAATGTAAAAGAGATTAAAGGGGCTGAAACTTCAGATACATTTGTTGTACCTGTAAAGCATTCATACGACTCCCGGCTCTATCAGACAGCATATCATTGGTTGTTAGAAGAAGGGGTGAGCTCAAAATATTTTGTAAATGTGAAAACAGTGCTAGGATGTGATCACAGAGACATCAAATCTTTCATTACCAGTGAGTCCTACTCATAGAATCGTATGTCCTCAGGCAACAAGATCAACAACTGCAGTTGTCAATTTTGACATCCCCCATGAATAGAAATTAATGTAACTCAGGTTTAAGCCGCTACTTCTGAGACAAGTTTTCAGTAGCAGATCTGTAGTTTTTAATCTTTGCAGTCTCCAGGTTCTTTATAGGGTGTCTGGTGTGTGTGCCCACTTTAGGATAGGTATGTCCAGTCAGTAAAGGAAAAGGTGGTGACATAATTCTTGAATGTCAAATACAACTAGAGCCTTTCTGAACATGAAGTTGTCATGACCTATTCTATGTGGCATCAAAATCTCAACTGTCATAGAGATTCCTGTATGTCCTGTTGTGTATCTTGCGTGGCACTGAAGCAGGTCCAGGTGATTTTCATTCGTAGGCTTCATTCACATAATCTTAGTGAGTCGGACTAGTTGATGGCATGGTCTCATGAAGCCAATCACCTAGTGTAACATGCCCAGTGACTTACTCCAACTATGTAGTGAATAACTCACTCTGACAAAATCTATTTTGCCTTTAGTTATAGGGGCGGGCCTTGTGTGCATGAGAGTGGACAACCAATGAATGCTCATCTGGAAGTACAAGCCATATAGTGTAGTAATGAGGAATTTGAAACACGTGTTTTTTGAGAGGTGTTTTGGACCGCGCAAACAGAAGAGAAACTCGTGTCTCATGTTTTTTATATCATGGCTGATCTCGCCATAGCTGTTAACCCTTTGCACAGCAACAGGATGATCACAGCTGTGCTGAAAGGTCATAACACAGTCAGTAAATTAGACATGGCCAGCGATTTTCATTCTTATAAATTGAAATGGTCTGGCAATGAGATCAGCAACTGCAGTCGGCAAGTCTGATATGCTCCATAACTAAAAGTTGCATAAATTGACATTTGCTCATGACATGTTAGTAATTGTTTAACTAGTATGTATACATTTTTATCTTGATGGAACAGTTGCCCTGTTAAATGTGTGCTTGGTAAGATCCAAGTGCAACTTCTGCAATGACAAGAACAAACACTTAGATTTAGCAACACTGACATGAAGTGAAAAGTTTAAAATATATAAAATAAGTTTTCTATGTACAGTACAGTATTTATTTTGTTGTTAACAGTAGATAACACTGCTTCCTTGCAGGTCTATAATCCCATGTTCAAATCTGGTGCCCTGTCTTTTTCTGTGGGGGGGTTTCATATTCTGTGTCCCGGTCTCTCTGTGGGTTCTCCTCCACCATCTCAAAGACATGCTGGTTAGATTGGCCGGCATTTCCATTATTGGTTCCTGCCTTGCATCCAGAGCTGCCACGATAGCGTTGCGTGATCCTGAATCAGATTAAGCTGTTTGGAGAATGTCATGGTAATGAGATGGCTTCTAAGTTTCATTTTTTTCAGACTAGTTTGAGAAGTCTAAAAATTATTTTAGTGCAGTTTTTTTGGGGTTTCCAAGGCCGAAGAACGTAGTGATGTAGTGGTTATATTCATCTTTTGCTTTGTTGTGTTTTTTGTTCAACATGATTGGAAAAGTGGTATCTGGAGGTGTCACTCGCATGACAAGATTTAGACTTGTGAAAGAAAGCCCTTCTGTCATTTAATTTTGTTTTTGAATTTACAGTACTGGTTATGGCTTTTTTTTTTTCCCTGTTCTCTGTATGTGATATACATCTCGTATTTCTTGGCTCTTGTTATGTGTGCCCTTTTTTAAATTAATGACTTACTGCTCTGTTCTCTGACCACTATTTTGGCTTCGCATCCTGAGCTCTGTTATTCAATTACTGTATTGTCTTCCCGGTTATGACCGCTGTGTGAATTCTGACTTCTCCGTGCCATCTCTTAATTTAATTTTCTCTCAAAACTGCTGTTGCCTTGTGCCAGTTGTACAGTTTTATTTCATTTACGTGACACTTTTATCTATGTTGCCATATGCCTGCCTGATCACTCTCCTAATCATTACATGTCAAATTATACAACTGAAGGTATCCGTGCCAGAGCAGTCTGTTCATTGTGAGGCTTTGTAAAGAAGTGTGATGAAACACAAAAGCAACCAGAATGTTAGAACACATGTCCATCACTGACGGCCACAAGCTGTGATCAATTGAATTTTGTCTGGCATACAGCTTATCTTTGGGCAGCACACAGAATATTATCAGAAACTTCGAATTTCAAAAGATGATTGTTTCATTAAAGAGAAAAGGCTGAGATTAGTACAACATCTTAATTAACGATTTAGCCGAGATACTCATCAACACATACATTATATTGCTTTTGTTTGTTTGTTTGTTTGTTTTACAGTGATAAAGTCGTTGCCATAACCATGAAAGAGTTTTTCAAATAACAGTCGGGCAAGTGACACATGAGGCACAATTTGCCAAACACTTTTCCCAGATAACACATTCTCTGAGGTTATAACAGCCAGCACAAAGCATGCTGCTGTTAGAGCTACAAAAACACTTATTTGAGGTTTGTGGCCATCTAGATTGACAATTCACAAATATACTACATTATCAATGCTGGGTACAATGTGACGCCATTGTCATTTGCTTACGAGGATGTTTCATTTGTTACTGCCTTGTCTAGCACATGCACATAATCAGACGTGACCATATCTGCCAGTGCTGTTACACAATTACATGAATAATAAAACATTTGTGTTAAGAGATTAACTGAGGGATAACTCAATGTTGATGGTCCCTGAAAAGTGAAGAAATGAAATACAATCAGTACGGCCTGTAATCTTGTGAAAAATTTGAATTGCATGCTTCAAACACATGTAGACGTGTACATAGCTGAGTAAACGTGGGCTACATGATTGAGTCAGTGATCCTCAGTAAAGAGACCTGGTGGAGTTGATGTTAGCTCGACTGCCTTACAGCTTCAGAAGATTGGATTTTTTGGATGTCTCCTGGCCCAGTTGCTGTTTGCCTGGAGATTTTACACTTTCCTCATTTCTATGTAGGTTTATCTCTGGTTATTATGTTTTGTTTTTTTTTTTTTTTTTGTCCTCCCACCTCATAAAACGCACACAAGTTAGGTTTACTATCAACTCTACGTTGGCCAGAGTAAGTGCTACGATTGATGGACCAATGCCTCCCTTCAGGGTTAGTTCCTGCCACGTTCCCAACGCTCAACAAAATTAAAGGTCAAGCCTAAATATCTTAATATATTTTCCTTGCTTGGCCAAGAAGTCGGTTCCCTTCAAGAATTTCGTAAGAAAAATGTCTATCATTTATAAAGCATAACATTTCATTTCTTATAGTTTTGAAATTTTTACATCATACAGATGCTGTTATCGAAGTTTAGAAGAAAAATACCAATGATTTATATAGAGGGATACTTCATTTTTAAGCTTTATTTAGTGTGTGTGTGTGTGTGTGTTAATAGGTTCTGTGTCCTTTTTTATAGCATTTAGGGACTTCAGAGACTATAGATATGCTGTTAAGAGCTCTCATTACATTTTATACAAAAAACCCCATTGTGGTCTTGATTTGCTTTGTTTTGCCCCTTCCCCAGTCAGTCATATTAATCCTTTGAAACCAGAAAGCCAGTGTTCAGGACAAGCACACATAGCAGCATATACCCAAACCTACTGTATCTCCGGCACCAAATCCCTGCTGGACTGAGTAACCGCATACGCATTGAAGCTGTGCTGTGCTACTGTTATACTACACTGCGCTGGAAGTCTTGCAGTCCATCGCTATAGAAGCAAATTCCCAAAAGGCCACTATACCTTTCTGCTGTCATTACCCAGCCAGCCGCCATACCGGCCTTCACTATGTTAGTAGACTAGCCTCATAATATACCGCTGTCTAGTTACACTATTTATGTTACTTGTGCTGCTTTTTGTTCTTTCTTTCTTTCTTTCTTTCTTTTTTTCCAAAGGTGCAGTTTTAGTATTTGGTCTGTGCAATGGATGATACAAAATGATTAAAACTGTGAGACTGTAAGTGATACAGCTTGTTCTATAGCATCAACCTGTTGTTATAACGTTGTGGCTTATCATCATATCATCAATATATAATCAGATTTTTTAATTTGGCTGAAAATTGCTAAGGTTATAGTGCCAAAACACTGGGGAGTTAATCTGTTAATCAATGCATAAATTAAATTTGCCAGTAAAGTAAAACATCAAATAAAATATATATTCATTTTTTCTAGTTATCATAAGATTCACAGTCCAAATAAAAAACAAACCAAACTGACACAAACTTGCTTTGAAAAGTTCCTTTTTTCTGAGTCATTCCTGAGAATCTCTGTGTTTCCTTCCCAGGGCTTTGATTTTTATGAGCTTTGGTGTGTCGATTAGCTAAGCGTGTTTTTGTAAGATACAGTATCTCCAGTCTGGAACTTTTGTTTTTTTGGATGCACCATAAAAGAAAGCAATTCTGCAGAGTCATGGCAGAATAAGATTTAACAGTGACTAGTCTGGGAACAGAATTAGCACAGAATGATCTAGAAACATGTCTGGCTGCTAATTATTTTAGGCTACACATTTTAGCAACAACACTTATTAAAAGACCTGAAGCAGGTTCCAGAAAAAGCCCCAGTTGGTTCCCAGTTTATTTATGTTTCAAACTAATTTTAATTTATGAAATCAGAATGAACTGTCTGCATTTCTATAGCATATGAGTGCCACAAACTAGTATCCATGTTGGCATGTAAATGCAACGCTGTAATACACACCCTTTCAAAATGTTATTATTTGAACATTTATGGCTTAACTGCCTGAATTCAAGACGCATTCCTTTATTGCCCTATTTTCATATTATAAATTGGAATGTTAAATGTCAAACGAGTCAAAAAACGTTAAGAATTTTCAACTGCAGCTAAAAAGAGTGCCATGGCGAGGTGTGACACACCCGTGCGTCAGATGGAAACACCTTTCTCGTTAATCCTTTTGTGGATTCTTCTTCAGGTTGGCGTGAGCCATTGCAGCCCACTTTATATCGACTCGTGTCCTCGGACTGGTGCTGCCCTGCACTGTTCAAGTCATTCCATGGATTTTTAGTTACATTTAGCTCGGGGCTCAGACAAAATCTTTTGCCGTTCTGCTCTTTTGGTAGCTGCATTCTTGTAGACCCTGTTTGGTAGAATGACAACAATAATTTATTTTATGCATGATTATTTGCATGCAAAATTGAATGTATAAAGTAGATTTTTTTCGCTCTAATACTGCCAGCTTTATGATAGAGTACATATTTTAGACTTGTTCTTTGGACCTGTACCTATGCTGCCTTAGATGTATTTTCTTATTTTCAGTTTTCTTGATCGGAAACAAAACTTCAGTGAAAATCTCAAATTTTGACACACATCCGAGTTTGTACCATATTAAAGCTGGAAGGACTGATCGAACGAGAAACTTGACCATAAACGAAGCACCATTTAGGAAAAATAAAATTCATGAGTGTGCATCTGCTGTCAAACGAATATACTATATGTGTATGCAATTCAATACATGTAACTGTGTATATTTGTTATTCAGTACGTGAGCCATAATTTCCATATAAATCTATTCAGATAAAACGTCAGCTGTCAGATGTGTGACAGCTTCTTAATGTGGTGCAAGCAAAGAAACTTCACTCTTTATTCTTACATACATTGCTGCATCTGCCATATCTGTGAAAACACTGGGAGCGCTTGCGCCTTAAGCCAATGTCATATTACACGACTTCTACTCGGAGATTATGCCAAACTTGATGAGTACAGTTGTTGATCTTGTTGCCTGAGGATATCCAGTTACACAAGTCAAAGTCGCATGGCATGTCCAATTCCAACGCAGAACAACTTTAGAATGCCAGTGATGTGACAGAATTGTGCAGTTCATTCAGCCAGTGATTCTAGTCGGTGTGTCTCTTCCTTGAGGCCCACCACTAATTTGCCTAAGCAGTCGAACATTTGCTCTTAAGAAATTTAAAAGTTCAGCTTTATGTGCTTCCCCCAGGTCCAGGATGTCATTAACTCTTTTATGTCATTCACTTTTTCAGATTTGCAAGAATCGTAGTCCAGAGTCCAAGCAAAGTCATTTCTACGGTCTGGAGGTGCAACAGAATCTACCTCCTCACTTCAACGTGCAGCAGGACTGTGGGCACTTCATTGCCTGTGTCCCATTGAGTATGCTGCCTCCTGGTGAGGCTGCTGGATTGATCTGCAACTCTCAACAGGAGCAGGAGGCCCCAAGAAGCAGGGACCTGGGCACTTCAAGTCAGTCGGATAGCGAGCGTGTAGTAGTTATAACTCGGGAGGTGCCATATCAGACCACCGCAGACTTTGTTAAGGAGTGGGCAACCTACCACAGGGATCAGCCTGAGTGGTATGAACGGTGGGTGTGCTTCCTTTTGCTGCAGCTTTGCAATGGCCTTGAGTACTTGAAAGAGCATGGTGTTATCCACCGGGATCTCTGCCTCGAGAACCTGTTGCTTGTTCATCATAGTAAACGTTCTTCTTCTGAGAGCAAAGCTCAGAGACAGCTGCCCAGGCTGGTAATCAGCAACTTTGCCAAGGCCAAGCAGAGGACCTCCAGTACTACTTTGGACCCCAAGTCTAAAAAGGATCAAGCCCGATTGGCCCCTGAAATAGTCTCTGCTTCCCAGTACAAGAAATTTGATGAGTTTCAGGCAGGTATTTTGATCTACGAGCTTTTACACCAGCCAAATCCTTTTGAGGTCAGCCCTAAACTAAAAGAGCAGGAATATTCCTGCAAGGACCTTCCAGAAATTCCTGATGCCTCCATATATTCAGCAGGACTACAGCAGCTGGCTCATCTACTCTTAGAACCTGATCCTAGTAAACGCATCCACATCCAGGAGGCCAAGAGGATCCTCCAGAGTTTGCTGTGGGGGCCCCGTAAAGATCTTCTGGAGCAGCAGTGGGAGCAGCGGCACAACAATCACGTCCTTGATGAAGGACTTCACAACTGGCTGGACGTCAAGCGGGCACTCCTCATGATGAAGTTTGCTGAAAAGTCTCTGGAGCCCGAGCAGAGCGTTGAACTTGAAGATTGGCTGTGCTGCCAGTACTTTGCTGTTGCTAACCCAGTGTCTCTTTGCCGCACTGCTGAACTGCTGCATTTCTCAGAGTAGATACTTTGTGGGCCCAACTTGCAGGGGCATAAACAACAGGAGCTGGAATCTTGATGCTTGTCTCTTGGTAAATAGCGTTTTTTTTTTTTATTTAGGTGTAACTTTGTTCTTAAAGTTCTTAATACATACATGTGCCTACAGATCACCGTTCTAATACACAGGTGTGGACTTTTGGCAAGTACTGCTGCGTCCTTAAATTATGACTTACATTATTAATGATTTTTTTCTCTTGCTGTGTTATGCCAAAAATAAAACTAAAATGATCTTTTTTTCATAACTGGGTCCTGTCCCTTTGTATAAGGGACGATAATCTAACCGATTGCAATATTAAGCTTGTGTACTTGTAAGTAGGCCTTGAACAGCACACAGCGACACCCTTTGGTTTCCCTGCTCAAGAAGTACTGCTGCTGGGAGTGCACCAGTACACCACTGGGGTTTAGGATGTACATCCCAGTATCTTAGAACAGGGTAAATGAATGGAGCTGTTTAGACCTTCAGTCATGGTGGGGAGGAGCGGGTATTGTGTTTTGTATATTTTCTTTAGTAATTTGTGTTAAATATTAATTTAAGTTGTGCAGATTTCATTTTGGACCACCAATAAAATGTAAATAACTTCCCGTGTCACTCTTGTGTCATTGCGCATTATCATAGGATGTGATATCCATCCAGGATACCGGCCTCCACTGCATTCTGTGGAAGACCAGGATATCCCAGCTTCCTCTTTAATTTGGGGGGGGAAAAAAAACAAAAGAGGAAATGCCTGCAAAATCTGAGTGACCTCCGCTTTTGTTCTGTCTCAGCATTTTTTCTGATTAGCTTTTGTGCTAAACACTATCTCAATGGCACTTTTTAAAAAGATGAACACAAGTGAAATATTTTAATAATCTGGTTGTGGCTCGCGAGGATGAAGCGTTTGCTCGGTGCCATGTGGGCCGCAGTGTTCGGCTGCAGCTTTTTTTTTTTGTGTGTCACTCCTTAGCCACTGAAACTTCTTTAATGACACTTCTGAATTTGGTTGTTTCTTAGTTATTTGTATCCTAAGTCACTTATCAGTTAATTTCTAAAGTGTGAAGGGTGCAAGATGGCACAATTGAGTCAATGCTTAAGATTAAACCTCCAGTCTCAGGCGTTAAACAAATGGTCCACCCAAAAACATTTCTTCTATGTCTTAATTACCCCATGTCTGTCAAGAGATGACCAAAAAAGTGTTTATGATTTTAAGCAGAATGCAACTAACAAATTCCTGACAGAACAGAATAGAAGTCTATGGTAACCAAAGCCAGTCAGAGCAAATGATACCAAAACGTCCATGAGAAAAATCTCACGTTACATGAAACTAATCCACACGACAAGTCGTCCAGATGCATGCTTACAGCTTTCCAAACACACATATTTTTAGTAAAATATTTTTTAAATACTCGCTCGTGAACAAAAGTGTAACGCACTCAGACGTAAATGAGCGTTTGAACCGTAGACCCAGTTATACTCATGGCGTCGAGCCACAACTGGAGTACCTCAGGATTATTTAATGGCACTCGGCACAAGTGAATTGACCTTCTCCTTCTTAAAGCATCTCGGATTTGCACAAGTCTGCTCATCTTTACACGTACACTTTTTTTATGTCCTTAGATGTTCGTGTCTCCTCTCAGTTATCTTTGTACTGTCAGTACGACATGAAACGCAGTGTTAGCATCTGAGTGCATTTCTGTTGAAAGCTTCTGTAATCCCCCCAGGACACAGTGCCTGTGAGTTCATAACTCGTAATCAAGATTATCATTACACAGGGTGTCCAGAAGGTTGTTACGATGCGGGTTCACTCCATGCTCCCTTCTTGCTTCTGGGAGCCCTCGAACCCGACACTGTCGGTAATGTCACCGATGAGCTAGGCAGTGAGGCAAGGGGATGGTGCAAAAAGTGCAGTGCTTTTATTTAAAATCCACAAACAAAAACAGTGTGCAAATAAATAAAGTGCAGTGCATCTCGAAAGTCTTCAAATAAGTAATCCATAAAATGAGTGAAGTAGTGGAGGTTAAAAACAAAATAGAAAAAAAAACAATCCTTTAAAACAACGAGGTTAAAACAATGGCATGAAGCAGTCTCTTTAAAAAAAAAGCCCGGTGCGTTCTTTAACTGGTGACTGGCGACTCTCCTGTTTCTCCCATTCAGGCTATGCACCAGGGGAGTCGCCCTACATGCAGCTGTCCTTCTTTGCTCTACTCGACTGGCCTGGTGGCCTCCCGATCCCTGGCTTCGTTTAGCCCTCTCCAGACCGAGACTTGGCTTCCCCCCAGTAGGCCAGGACACTTGCGTTGGGGAATCCACATTCCAAGCCTCCCAACTCCCCGCTTGCAAGCCCATTAACCCCCAAACCCCCGGTCTCTCGCTCGCCCTCTCTCTCTCTCTCTCTCTCTAGCTCTCATGCTCTCTCTCTGTTGCTCTCTCTCTCTTGTTTTTTCTCTCTCGGTCTCTCTCTCTCTCTCTCTCTAGCTCTCATGCTCTCTCTCTCTCGCTCTCTCTCTCTCTCTCCTTTTTTCTCTCTCTCTCTCTCTCTCCTTTTTTCGCTCTCTCTCTCTCTCTCTCTCTCTGTCGCTCTCTCTCTCTCTCTCTCTCTCTCTCTCACTGGCTTTCCTCTCCCTGCCTCCTTTCTCCAGCAACCTCCATTTGTCTTCTCAGCTTTCTTTCTTCCTTTTTTCCTCATCATCCCCTGCTAGCCGCCTCGCACTTCTCTTTTTATCACAGGGACGTGGATCAGCTGTGGCAATCAGCAGCTTCTGGTAACAACTACAGATGTGGACGACTCCTCACCTGTGCACTTAAGTGAGAACTGTCCACATCACGAATTCCCAAGTGCGACGATTATTTATTTAAAAAGAAGCTTTTGGACATGAGCTGTGGACCCGCTTCACCACAAAACTCTGTGTGCAATTTAAAATAGTTGTAACTTTGTACATATATGTGATAGAAAGAATCCGTAAAAAGGATTAGAAAGAAGAAACACTTACATTTTTGATTGTTCTTGTTAATTTTCAACGTTATTTCCACCATCATTACTAATACAAAGGGTAATACAATTCTGCAGTTCTCATTATCAAGCTGATTTTCAGTAATACCAGCGAACACATTAGTTATCGTGGCTTGCAAGTCTTCTAAAGATCGAGGTTTGGTTGAATAAACATTCGTTTTCACAAGTCCCTGTAAAAAGAAATCAAAAGGAGTTAAATCTGGCAAACGTAGAGGCCAAGAAAATGGTCCACCTCTTCCAATCCATCTGTTAGGGAATTTCTCAAGTAGAGACTGTAACATGCAAAGCAAAGTGACAGGGAGCTCCATCGTGTAGAAACACTGTGTTCTCTGTCAGTCCTCATCGCTCAAGTTGAGGAATAAAGTCATTTGGCAGCATTTCTAAATAGCTGTCACCATTAACAACACGCCCTTCAAAAAAATGGCCCTATGACTCGATTTTTTTCCCAAAGCACACCACACATTATCTTTGGGAGAATCTCTTTCATGTTCAGCAGACTTGTGGATTTTCAGTTCCCCAAATACGGCAAAAATAAAACTTCTAAAGACAAAAAAAAAAACTAGATACATCAAGCTTTCTAATCCTTTTTAGAAATTCTTTCTATCACATATACTTACAAAGTTGAAATTGCACACGGACTTTATGGACACCCGGTATTGGTGGGCTACAGCCCTGCAAAGGCCAACGTCCCACCTGCAGCAGTCTTTACATTACAGATGCTTAGGCCTGAACGTAACGCCATCTCTCCCCTTTGATTTTGAAAACTACACGATTTCTTTGATGCTATCAATCCTTACACCTGAGTGTTTATGACACAACTTCAAAAAGATGGAAAAGCAAAAACCACAAACAGGAGGAGGGCGGCTCGGTGGCGCAGTGAGTAGCGCTGCTGCCTCACAGTTAGGAGGCCCGGGTTCGCTTCCTTGGTCCTCCCTGTGTGAAGTTTGCATGTTCTCACCGTGTCTGCGTGGGTTTCCTCCCACAGTCCAAGTCCCGTGTGTGTGTGTGTGTGTGGGGGTGTGCACGCCCTGCCCTGGGTTTGTTTCCTGCCTTGTGCCCTGTGTTGGCTGGAATTGGCTCCAGCAGACCCCCTGTGACCCGTTGGATAATAGATGGATGGACAAACAGAAGGACAGACAAGTTCAACAAGAACAATGTGCCCTTCCACCCCGATTTTACACAAGACTGACAACAATGTGCTGTTCTAACATCAAATGCTATCACTGCCAAGTTCAGTACAAACAACGGTCAAACATCACCACAAACGGATTCAGTCATTTATTCCAAAGAAGACCACCTCACCGCAATCCATTTTAAGGCCTTGTGTCAATCCAATTGTTCTCCAATTGTCCTTTTATGGAGGACCGGCGGTCTGCGTGTTCTGCTTGTACTTTAGTAACATTGTGTGTGTTTGGGACAGGAGGCGTTCAAATGCTCATTCACGTCTGAGTGAGTTCAGTTGTCTTACACAAGTGGTTTATTTAACAGTATTTTAGTAAAAATCTGTGTGTGTCGGACATCGTGAGCTTAAAAATGAGTGCCATGACGTGACACAAGTAACAGAAGATTTGCTTCTGTGATTATTGACAGTGTTGGTCACTACAGAATTCTATTTTATCAGAAATTTCCTCCTTCTCCACAAGATTGACAGATTAAACTTTTTTCTTGACCATCACTACAAACTTAGTGGAGGTGGAGGTGCGGTGGAAGTGAAGTGGAGGTGGGAGTGGAGGTGGGGTGCAGTGGAGGGAGGTGGAGGTGCAGTGCAGTGGAGGTGGGAGTGGGAGTGGAGTGAAGTGGAGGTGGAGTGGAGTGGAGGTGGAGGTGCAGTGCAGCGGAGTGGAGTGAAGTGGAGGTGCAGTGGAGGGGAGTGGAGTGAAGTGGAGGTGCAGTGCAGCGGAGTGGAGTGAAGTGGAGGGAAGTGGAGGTGGGAGTGGAGTGGAGTGGAGGTGGAGGTGCAGTGCAGCGGAGTGGAGTGGAGTGAAGTGGAGGTGCAGTGGAGTGGGAGTGGAGTGAAGTGGAGGTGCGAGGGGAGTGGAGTGGAGGTGCAGTGCAGCGGAGTGGAGTGAAGTGGAGTGCAGTGTTCCTTTAAAGCCCAGCGCTTTACCTCACCAGTCAAATCTGGCCTGTCACTCTGTGGCCCACAGGCCTCCCAAAACCCCATCTTTATGGTTATCCACCCCACGTTCCCAGGATGCCCCTTGTGGAGGTTTTCACGAGTCCAGGCCTCGTTCCTGCCCCTGCCAGTAGGCCATGTGGCCAAGTTTCAGCAGTTTCTGCTTTTATCCTCCCAAATGCCGTTCGGTACGATTGTAAAGATTTCTTTTCCTTTCTCTTGTGTGCCTTTTCTTGCGCTACACAAAAGACCTGACATCAAGACGCTTCACAAAATAAAAAATGACTAAGTAATTACTGTTGGCCACCACAGTGCAGAGCAATTGGAGGTGGAAACTGACTGAGCAGGAGCCGTCCTGCTGGTTGTGTCACTGGGGAAAGTGCCCAAAAGTGACACATCGCTGCAGTGATCCCTTTTTAAAGGAGGGTCGGGGTTGTCGGCCTTTCTTTGACGCTTGCATTGCTTTTGTCACACAGGATGTGTCATCTTTGCCCCCTGCACATTCTAATGTGTCACATCCTTCCCTCTAATGAGCCTTCTTTCCTATGACTGCCACTGCCACCTGTCCCTCCCTTTCAGCGCTGCTGAAGCGTGTCCTCGGCTGTCGGCACACACACTTCTATCCTTCAAGTTAAAGCTGTAACTCTTACATCTAAAACTAGAGCAGGACAAAGGACCTGGAGGGTGTGAGTGAGAAAACTGTAAGTACAGTGGGACAAAAACTCTGTTTCACATCCAGGGCACCAAGTTGCTGCCGTGGCATATCATGGGTGCCAAGCTGTACGCCATCCTGAACTAGAGCACACTTAAGTTTGTGGGACCAGAGCTGAATTTACTTAACCTGTTGGTTGTTTCTGTGACATAAAAACCATTTTGAATGTGAAATGTCACAGGGCATCCACTTAGCAAGGTTTAGGCACCTGGAATAAACTGTCAGGCCTCCGACCACCAGACTCTGGTTACACCTTGAGATGGCGCACTCATAATGATCACCTGACACGTGCCCGCCTGCACACGTTTTACCTTTGTCACCTCCCAGTTCTTCAGAACCCTGGATTATCGTCACAAGCCACTCCTAAGGGACACGTTTGGGACGGACGGGGCTCATGGAACTGGTCAAGTGCTGCCACCTGGTGGACCACATCTTCACTGCAGCCCAGACCTGGTAAGTCTCTCTTCATTTTTGTTGTCTCCTCCTAATGCCAGTAGGACCCCAATGCCCCCTCCCAGACCCTGTCTGTCCACCTGTAGCACTTGTTGCAGCGTCTTTTCTATTGATTTGTTTAGCTCTCTTATTATACTGTACTGTGCAGTGCCTTTCCAGATCCTGTCTATTACATAATGCCTTTCACATCTCTTTTATTATTTAGTTCTGTCTGTCCCGTAGTTCCCAGTCTGTTTACACCCAAAGTAATGTGGACTTGTTCTCCAGATGTGACCACTGGTGAGTTGTAGGAATATTCCACCCAAACATCTTCATTTGAATTTGTTACGAGCCACGTGCTTTTTATAGGTGGCTACTTACGATTTCTTGCAGAACACAAAGTTTCTGACATGGTGGGTGTGCGTGGTGAGCAACGCTGAACAACAGTAGACAATATCGAATCATCCATGGGGGAAGAAAAAATCTGACGTTACTCGTGCCGCACAATCCACGTGTCAAGTCCTCCGGTCGTATGCTCACGCGTGTTTTGTCCTAACATATCGTTAAATAGACTCCCCCTTCAGAGAACACGTCTTGTGATTTGAACTGTAGTCCCGTCTCTCATCGTCACATTTACATTCACAGCGGTGAGCCAGCACTGGGCTACCTCAGGATTAGGTGACAGCGGTCTGTGGGTTGTTGAAGTGTCTCAGGTGCCCACAAGTCCGAGGCACGACTCCTCCAGGTAACGTCAGTCAGTCAGTCAGTGTCCAGCCCGCTATATCCTAACTACAGGGTCACGGGGGTCTGCAGGAGCCAATCCCAGCCAACACTGGGCGCAAGGCAGGAAACAAACCCCAGGCAGGGCGCCAGCCCACCGCAGAGCACACACTAGGGACAATTTAGGATCACCAATGCACCTAACGTGCATGTCTTTGGACTGTGGGAGGAAACCAGCGCAGACACGGAGAGAACATGCAGACTCCACGAAGGGAGGACCCGGGAAGCGAACCCGAGTCTCCTTACTGTGAGGTAGCAGCGCTACCCACTGCGCCACTGGTAAAGTTTGACTCGCTTTTAATCGTTATTTGTAATCGTCTCTCGGTATGCGGATATCACGGGAGGTGCAGTGCTAGCCAGTGAAGGTGAGGTGGTCTTCAGTTCAAATGCTCGGTGCCGTTTGAGTACAGCCCGTTCTCGTTCACATCGGTGCTTTCTATAACTGCTTTATTTAAGTGTATTGTCGTGAAAAATCTTTTGTGAGCACACGACTGGATGGCTTCACGTGGTCAGACTTTTCATGGCCGTTTTGATCTTGTTTGCTGTGGTCCAGCGCTGGTAACCCCCCAAGCTCCAGTTCTATCCAAATGCTTCATGTAAACATGATTAGAAATTTTTCTCACCAATCGCAACAACCTACAGTGGGGTGAATGTCATATCTTATCCCTTTGAGCGACCGTCATTCAGGAGTCTTTGGAGGTGAAGTGCCACCATTGTGGGTGCTGCGTTCAGGAGCTTCGTGACGGTGGGAGCCACAAGCCCATGAGCTCCTCGTCCGTGTCCAATGCTTTTTTAACATCCTTGACACGATCCAAATGTGCCCAGGCTGACAGAATCCATGACCTCAAGTCTGAGCGATTGTGCCCTCCAGGTATGGCGTCCAGTAGCGTCCTTTGAGGGGGGTCAATGAGTAAATGTGGACTTTTTCTTTTGAGTGAACTGAAAAAAGCTTTTGGCAGTTGTTCGAGTTGATCGTGCCAGTGGGCCTTCGGGCAGTAAAGTCCGGCCACACCTCACCGACATTTGACGTCCGCACCAGAGGAAGCGCCCGGTCAGGATTCTCTATGATGAGGGTGCCAAGCTGTGATGCCACCTTGCCCTCTTCTGTCGTTTGCACGTTGACCGCACCAAAGGGGAAATCGATCTCCACACACAGCCCCAACTTCGCCATGTGCAGACATCTGAGGGCAGGCCATGTTTAAAGAACATGATGGGCGCCCGATGCGTTTCCATGTGAAGTTCAGCTCTTCACTACACTTGGGAAAGAAACAAAGCCCCCAAACCCCCACACCCAAATTGGGAAGGAGCCCCGTCACAAATGGTGTCCCCAGCACATGAACACGTGGCGTTAGACGGGCTCCACATTGGTGCCACAGGTGTGCCCACTGAGCTGCGACTGGCGGCCGCCTTCCTCTCGTTTATCAGCCGCTGGATTAGATAGCAACAGGTTGTGTAATCTGCTTTGTCTTTCTTATCTCCTGTAAATTCCTTCTGAATTGCTCTCCCTCCGTTTGATTAGTCCATCCTGTTTGTCTTCCTGTGTGATTTCAGCTGGCGATAAAAACTCCTCCAAAACGTGTGCCGGCTTATTAGCTATAAGACGTGGACGGTGTTCATGTGTGCTTGAACTAAGAAAAGTGAGAACAACTCACACCGTCAAACAATTCCCCCCCCATGGCAGGATTCCTGTCAACTTCACCTCTCGGGTCTCCACCCGACCCCGATTTGTCACGCCGTTGGCTGCATTTCCGCCTTCTTTTTAGGTCATCACTGCCGCCATTTATGGTTTCTTGACGTTGATTGTCAGGAGTGGACTTTGGTTCAGCCAGCAGGGCCAGGCCGTTCACGAGTGCACGACAGCGAAGGCCGAAGCTGCTGCTTATATTGTTAATACGACGAATTAAACCGAGATTACAGCCGGACCACAATTCAGGTTTGAAAAGTTTAACGACACGATGGGACATTCATGTGTATCATCATGTCCTCCTTCATCCGTCAGATAAACTTTACTAATCCAGAGCAGAAATTTAGATACATAGAGCAACACAAATGTTTAAAAAACAGGAACTTGGGATCAACAGCACAGAGTAATGGGGATTGTGGAAGAGAGGTGAAGAAGAGAGTGCAGGCAGGGAGGAATGGGTGGAGAAGAGTGTCAGGAGTAATTTGTGACAGAAGGATATAAGCAAGAGTGAAAGGGATGGTCTACAGGACGGTAGCGAGACCAGCTATGGGTTGGAGATGATGGCACTGACCAGAAAGCAGGCGAGGAGGTGGAGGTGGCAGAGTTAAAGATGCTAAGATTTGCATTGGGTGTGACGAGGATGGACAGGATTAGAAATGAGGACATTAGAGAGTCGGCTCAAGTTGGACTGTTGGGAGACAAAGTCAGAGAGGCGAGACTGCGTTGGTTTGGACATGTGCAGAGGAGAGATGCTGAGTATATTGGGTGAAGGGTGCTAAGGATAGAGCTGTGAGGGAAGAGGAAAAGAGGAAGGCCTAAGCGAAGGTTAATGGATGTGGTGAGAGAGGACATGCAGGTGATGGGGGTAACAGAACAAGATGGAGAGGACAGAAAGATATGGAAGAAGATGATCCACTATGGCAACCCGTAACAGGAGCAGCTGAAAGAAGAAGAAGCAGCAGATAGAGACATCCAGTACAATCAATCAATAGATAATTAAAGATAAATATGTGTATATTGTGCAGATATTTCAAAGTAAACTTTGAGTACATCAGGGCGAAGCGTTGAATTGCCTGATAGCAGTGGAGTAGAGTGTTGTGCCGTGTTAGCCACAGACCGACACAGGAGACAGTAGGGTGAAATGACACCTTTTATTGGCAGCTAAGGCCCCTTCATCAGGCAAGGTGTAACCTCGAAAGCTTGCATTTGTAATCTATTTAGTTAGCCAATAAAAAGTGCCATTTCACCCTACTTTCTCCTGATAGCAGTGGGCAGAAAAGACCACCAGAAGCACTTCTTAGCACACCGTGGTGGAGTGAGCCTGTGGCTAAATGTGCTCAGAAAGAGTTTTCATGATGGCATCTAATTTTGCCATCTTCCTCTTTACCAGCACAGCTTCCAGTATGTCCAGGGTTTGTCCTAAAATGGAGCAGACTGTCCTGGTAAGTTTGTTCAGGCTTTGTGCTTCTTTTCAGCTCAGGCTGCTGCAGTGATGAACACCACAGTGGCAACTATGGACTGGTAGAACATTTCCAGCACCCATCAGAAGTCCTGAGTCTTCTCCGCAAGTCCAGTCTGCTCTGGGCCTTCTTGTTCAGCACCACTGTGTTGTCAGACCACTCCAGTTTGTTGTTCATGTGAACCCCAAGGTACTTGTAGCTCTGCACCACTTCCACGTTCTCCCCCTCTGATGGTGTCAGAGGCTTCTTGGCACACCGGATGTCCACCACCAGCTCTTCTATCTTGCTGATGTTGAGTTGCAGGTTGTTGTCCCAACACCACAAGATAAAGTTCTGCACAGCCTTCCTCTGCTCTGACTCGTCTCCGTTATTAATGCAGTTTAAGATGGAGGAGTCAGCTGAAATGTTTTAGAGGACTAGCGCTGGTATTGTGCTGGAAGGCTTGGGTTGAGGGTGAATACAGGAAGGGTGACAGGACAGCTCCCTGAGGTACTCCAGTACTGCACACCACCATTTCTGACACACAGTCCACCAACCTCATATACTGCTGTCTGCTAGTCAGGTAGTCCATGGTTCAGGAGATTTGGGGGGTATCAAGAGTCAAAGCCGTGAGCTTTTTCCCCAATTCGTGAGTTCGAATGGATGAGAGTTGGAGTGCTCAGGCGTCTCACATTCATCTCTTAAGGCCTTGTCACATGATGTGACTTTTCTTGCCTTTTTCAGTCGCAGCCTTCATTCACATAATCCTAGTGAGTCAGAGGCAGTCGGTGGTGGGCTCCCATTAAGATAAGTGGGTCATGTAGTGTGACGTATCCAGCAACACTCCAGTAAGTAAGACTTTCACTCCAACATAAGGAATGAGGACTTGCAGGCATCTTGGACCTCATGAATAGAAGAGAAGCTCCTCAGTCTGATGTGTCATGTTTTATGTACCACCACAGAATGGGGAAAACAAAAGCAAAGGGTCAAGATTACGGCTCAACTCTCCATACCTGTTAACCCTTCATATAGCGCCAGCTCCGTCAGGCAGTGGTGGAAGGTCGAGGCGCATTCAGAAAATGTGACATGGTGGGCGAGATTAGCAACTGTGGTCGGCTGCCTAATGTAAGACCGGTTTAAGGATGGTAATCGCCAGGTTTTGGACATCCACCCCATTCTTGCTGGCAAATTTCATAAAAACTCAGCCAATAGATTCCAATAGAATTCACTTCTGGCTGTTGGTCAAGTCACCCGTAGTCACCGAGCACCTTCTTCTGACGTCACTCCAGTGTTGTATTGGCTGGAGACTTGAGCTTGTTGTGAAGTTCTCCTCAAAGGTTTGGCCCCATCTGTTATTTCATTTCTCCTGGCAGAGCCCTCATCGTCTTTTGCTGAAAAGCGTTCTCGTGTTTCTAGGACTCTGCCTCATGGTGGTGCTGCTGTTACACTTTACAGAAGATGGCCCTTTGAATTTTTGACAGATGGTCCAGGAGTCTGCAGTTTTCAGGAGTGCAGCTGAGTGTGCGCTCGCCCAACACCCCGAAGTGACTGTGCGTGTATGGCAGGGATTGGGGACTGGGCGGTCTCGTGGTCTGGAACCCCTACAGATTTTATTTTTTTCTCCAGCCTTTGGAGTTTTTTTTTTTTTTTTCTGTCCACCCTGGCCATCGGACCTTACTCTTATTCTATGTTAATTAATGTTGACTTATGTTTATTTTTTATTGTGTCTTCTATTTTTCTATTCATTTTGTAAAGCACTTTGAGCTACATTTTTTGTATGAATATGTGCTATATAAATAAATGTTGATTGATTGATTGGTGACACACTGCCATGTCGGTCCCTGGGGTCCTGAGCCTTTCACACTGCTGACTTTCACTATCACAAGTCGGACACTCCTGTGTTCTTCACTAGTAATTGACTTAACAGACCACCCAGATACATGGAGAGTTACAGCACACCACAAACTGGAGTGAGAGTCACCGGGGGTCCTGCACTGCTCCCGATCTGCTGGTTAGCAGTGGCATCTACTGGCCTCTGGGGGAACTGCTCCTCTGAGCCTTCAGTAACCATCAGGTTAGTCTTGCAGGAATCCTACCATCTTCTTACTCTTCATCCTGGTCTTACATTCTTATGGTCAGAAGGGTCTCACCAGTTGGGCTTCTGTCACTTTGGTGTTTTTTCTGAAACGGGCCAGCATAAGAAACTAAACTGGCTTTACAGAGTGAGTTTTCTTTCTGCGTCTACACCCGAGATGTCTGCACACCCCCAAACCCATATGTTTTTTCTTATGTTTGTCATTTGATTTCAGGAGCTTGTTTTGTGGAGAGGACAGCCTGTGGTGTCTGCTGGTTTTGGTGTCACATCACTGAAGACTTGGCCGTGACCCTGTCTGCTAGTGTCGGTGGGCTCTGTGATGGTCTTGGTGTCTCGTCCAGCACTTGGAAAGGATTTGGCCCCATGACAGTGACCGGTTTGAGAGGGTGGTGTTGTATTGTGTTAGGGTACATGCAGACTTTCCGTGTTCAGGTAAAGGTGCTTCAAGCTGAACGTTTCTATTTTGGCCACACATTCGTTTGTTTTCAGTATAAAAACTAAAAATACCGATGTCGCCTCATTGATCTAACGTCCAGAAGAAGAAAAGGTCTGTGATCAAACACTGATGTAAGTGTAGCGCATGGGCCGAAGTCGTGAGTGTCTGACGATCTCCTCGTTTGTCTCTTGTTGTCCTTCTGGATCATGGAGTACGTGAGGCTTACCGATGAGCCTGTCACTCTACGGCTCCATCTTCAGACTCGCCTCTCGGTGTTCATCGTCCTGTGTTTGGATCGCCGCTGGAGTTCTTTTCAGGTCATATTTAACTGGTAGACACTTTTCAGTGACTTTAAATTCCTCTTTTTCATCTATTGCTCCTCTTAAATATGGTGTTCCTCAGGGATCCATTTTGGGTCCTCTTTTATTCTCTATATACCTTCACCCTATTGGAGCTATTTTTAGGAAATTTAACATTTCTTTTCACTGCTATGCTGATGATACTCAGGTTTATATTCCTGTCTGCAACTCTGCCATAAAATCAACTGCACAACTGTCTTTCTGAACTAAGATCCTGGATGTCTAATAATTTTCTTGATCTGAATCAAAATAAAATGGAGGTGCTTATAGTGGGTCCATCAGCTAAAGCCCAAATTGGTCTTGGATTTCTCGGCTCTTTCTCTGTCTTTTGCAAACCTCAAGTCCACAATCTTAGTGTTATGTTTGACAGTCACCTCTCTTTTGAAAAACTGATTAATACTGAGAGTTGCTTTTTTCCAGCTTCGTCTATTAGGTAAGATCAAGCCTCTTTTTATTTTCTAGGGATCTTGAGAAAGCTACTCATGCTTTTATCTTTTCTCACCTTGATTACTACAACTTGCTGTATTCTGGGATTAGCAAATCCCTAATATGCAGGTTACAGTTGGTCCAGAATGCTGCTGCTCGCTTCCTAGTTGGGGCAAGAAAGTCTGATTCTGTTTCTCCAATATTAGCTTCTTTACACGGACTGCCCGTCAGTTTTCGAATTGATTTTAAAATCTTGTTGCTAGTTTTTAAATCTTTACATGGTCTTGCTCCTGCCTATTTAGATAGATAGATAGATACTTTATTAATCCCAAGGGGAAATTCACATAATCCAGCAGCAGTATACTGATACAAAAAAAAAATATATTGAACTAAAGAGTAATAAAAATGAAAAAAATTAAAATAAAATTAATGTTCGCATTTACTCCCCCGGGTGGAATTGAAGAGTCGCATAGTGTGGGGGAGGAACGATCTCTTTAGTCTGTCAGTGGAACAGGACGGTGACAAAAGTCTGTCACTGAAGCTACTCCTCTGCCTGGAGATGATCCTGTTCAATGGATGCAGTGGATTCTTCATGATTAACAGGAGTTTGCTTAGTGCCCGTCGCTCTGCCACAGATGTTAAACTGTCCAACTTTAATCCTACAATACAGCCTGCCTTCTTAACACGTTTGTCCAGGCGTGAGGCGTCTTTCTTCTTTATGCTGCCACCCCAGCACACCACCGCGTAGAAGAGGGCACTCGCCACAACCGTCTGGTAGAACATCTGCAGCATCTTACTGCAGATGTTGAAGGATGCCAACCTTCTCAGAAAGTATAGTCGGCTCTGACCTTTCTTACACAGAGCCCCACTATTGGCAGTCCAGTCCACTTTGTCATCCAGCTGCACTCCCAGATATTATTAGGTCTGCACCCTCTGCACAGTCACCTCTGATGATTTATCCGAATTGTGTGCTTTACACCAGCCATCTAGAGTAATTAGATCTTCTGGTCAGTTGTCTCTTGTTGTCCCTTGTACTAAGTGTAAAACTAAGGGGAACAGAGCGTTTGCAGCTCCTACTCCTCACTTGTGGAACTCTTTACCTCATCACATAAAGGAGTCGTCTACAATTGAACTGTTCAAAACGAGATTAAAGACTCAATTCTATTCACTTGCATTCCGTTGACCTTCAGTAATACTGATGGTTTCCTCATTGTGATTATGTAACATTACTTCTATGTGTTATTTATTTCATTTATGTTCATATATTTTATTTCTATTTATGTTATTTGTACTTTTTCTTTTATTCTTTTATTGTAAAGCACTTTGGCCACAGCATTCCTATGTTGTTTTAAATGTGCTATATAAATAAATTGACATTAACATTGTAAATGCCTGGTTTCTCACACTTCTCGCCCAGCAGATGGCACTGTTGTTGTTCTTCTTCTACTTCTTCCTCTTCTTCAGGGGTGTCGAACTCCAGCCCTGGTGGGCCGCAGTGGCTGCAGGTTTTCATTCTAACCATCTTCTTAATTAGTGAGCTGTTTTTGCTGCTAATTAACTTCTTTATCTTAAGTTTTAATTAACTTGACTCCGACCCCTTAGTTCTTTCTTTTTCCTTAATTAGCAACCAAACAATAAAGAGACACAAAACGAGCCGCCATGTGACCAGCTCACCACATTATCTGAACGTAAAGAAAGGTGAGGGTCTCAGTAAGGTTGATCTCTCAGGTCAATAAAACATTATAACGACGTTCTTAGAAAAAACAGAAAATCAACCGATTTGGAAACGTCTGCTGTAACAGAATGAGAACAGCAGCAAACCGTGAAATTAAATAACGGGTTCAATTAACAGCAAGAATAATCGGCTTCTCATTCAGGAACTGCTTGGAGTTGGAAGCCCCAGTTTAGCTGGTCATCTGTTGGCTCGTTTCACATCTCATTTCTGTTTGGCTGCCATTTAATGAAGAACATAATGAATTGAGAGGCCTGAATCCTTAAAAACAGGGCTATTAAAATGAAGGGAACAGAAGTTAATTAGCAGTGAAGACGGTCAATTGTTAGAATGCAAACCTGCAGCCAGTGCGGCCCTCCAGGCCTGGCGTTCGACATCCGTGCTCCTCTTCATATGAGTGACTTCAACAATGCACTTTTCTTTTGCTTTCTGCTCCTCTTAAACTGTTTGCCGCCCCAATAACTTCACAGCACGTATCATCACATCATGAAGTTTCGATCATGTCTGAGGTTACAGTTCTTGCGAGGAAACACGTGACAGGCAGACACAGGCCTTAGCAGTTTCTATATATAGCCAGATAAAACAGCCACAATAAGAGCAAGACTAGGGTGGGCTTTGCATACCCCACTGGAAGAAAGACATTTTGAAGAGGGAAGGATTCCATCATCAGCAAATAAATGAAAAATGAATGAATGCATGAGGGAGTAAATTAATAAATCAGTCAATCATTCAATAAATGTGAGTAATGAATGATTTAATGACGTTATCTGATCAGTTGATTGATTAATTTTTACCTCCACGTATCCGTAGCTGCTGTCATAATAAGGGGGACACGTTTTAAATCAAGGACGAGGCTCTTCTGGGCAGCGCTCTTCGAATTCCATGGCCGTCCTTCCCTTCCGATTCTCCCCGACTCGGATTAGTTTTGTTTTTTCTTGGGTAGGACAAAAAGCAGGAGGCAGTAGAGAAGTGGAAAGAGCGAGATGGGGGAGCCACAGACTAGCCAGACGGCAGAGGGCTTCCTCAGCTCAACAGTCATGATGACAAAGGCCACCACCAGTTGCGTTTGGGCCCATGTGATCATTTGGTAGAGCCATCGTACGGCGCCACCCCTGACGTTGGGGCGTAGGAATGCGTGAATGCGGTAGTCTGCCTCCACTGTGGCGGCCCAGCACAGGAACCCAACGATCTGGCCGAGGTGAAGCCCATGCCACCATGCTGAAAAGCCAAAGGTGGCCAGTAGCCTGTACCTGTTGATCTTGTGGAACACCAGCCTTCTGAGCCAGTCTGCAGTGGTCTTGTTCCATGAACGTGCAAACTGAGATACCATATTGGTCGTCTCCAGAGTCCAAATGTCGGCGTCCAACAGGTCATTCCAAAGTGGGCTGCCATTGGCACTATAGCCCCCAAAACCCAAGCCAGCTGCAATATTGATGGCCTCACTGAGGACCCAGTGAGAATAGTAGCTCATCTTATAGAGCAGCGAAAGGCCCCAAATGGAGACGACGCCTTGCAGTCCACCATGGTGTGTGATGTCAAAGAAGTCGTAGCCTATTCTGATGCCAAGCAGTGCCTTTAGGCATTCTAGTGACAGAAACAAACAGCATTTTCGACACACGTGCCACAAGGCAATGGGGTGTCGCTGTCCGCTCATCTCCACTGATGACTTGAAGGTCCTGAAGGAGCACAGGGGTCCACCGAGGAGGGCGGGAAAGTAGAGGGTGTAGCTGAGGAATGGCAACATGGAGCGGGCTTTCTGTAGGTGGGAGCCGCCTTCTGCTAAACCCCCGAGTGTCACCTGGCCATCCTGAACATCCATCGAGAGGGACGTCACACGCTGTGTGAGAAGCATCAGCGAAGACATCGCAATGAGCAGCCTGAAAAGTCACAAATCATTTGGTCAGCCTTTAAAACGGGGCCATCAAATGCCAACACCATCACAAGGACATACTGTACATGCAAATGAGATGCTAATAACTCACAAATCCAAACTACAGAAACACCAGTCACTTAATAGGACTGAGCCCCCTATATGACCCCACAACAACTTGTCTTGTGACGTCTGCACGGATACTGCAGGGATGGGCGCCTTTGTTTCAACTCGTCGGCCGTCGGACTTCACCCCAGGATGTCTCAGTGAGGTCACATCTGGTGGCTCGCTGTCTTAACACTCAATCATCGAGAGTGATCCTCATTGCCAAAACTTCAGTGATGTACTTCTGAATACAAAATGGAAATCTCAATGCACGTTGTGTCCTTTGAAGTCCCCATCATGCAGTTGGGGCTGCAGATTCCTCCCACGCAAAGCACTAAAAGGAGGGCAGGCCTCTGAAAGCCAACACAAAAGGCCAGTCCTGCCCTTATTTAGGTCTGGGCTCTTGATTTGGCCTCACCCAGGGCTGCCTAACCACTACTCAAATGGCAGGCTTTGGCCTGCGTGGGCCCAGAAATGCTGAGGCTGAGGCTGATGAATGTTTAAAAATAATTAGGAGATCATAAAGGATGGAGAAGTGGAAAACCGTGAAACTTCACGTCCAGAAAAACCTAAAGAAAGTCGTTTGGGATGAAAGAATTTATGAATAGTAGCCAAAAAAAACGGCAAGTGTAGGACAGGAAGAACAGCAAAAACAGGCGAACAAACTGGGGAAATCGCTGGAGAGCGTCTCATCCAAGGGCCAGCCGCTGTACTCAGAATCTTTAATTAGTCTTTGCTCTTTTATTTCTGTATGTTTTTTGTTCCTTTTGCCTTTATATCAGGGTTGGTAAATATTTTTCCGATGTGTTTTTCAAGATGTTAATATTCATGTCTTTCTCGTCTTTGTGGTAGTTAGCTTGGGCAGAGTGACGCGTTACATCATTGATGGGGCCGCGTGAAGGAGGATCTCTGGGTGGGCTCTGATCGGAGTGAAAACAAAAGACCCTGCTTCATGTAGTGTGCGCTTCGTAGCGAATTCAGTTTATTTTGATCCTCTGCCATAGTTACTACGCTGACCATTCCGGGCTGCAATTTGTGTTTTGACAAACGACACAAAGGATTTTGGGATATGTGATTGTGAATTAGCCTCGAATCTCAAATACTTTTAAATTACATTCCAGTCCTTCTACAAAATGAAGTGAAATCCCCATTCCTTCATGCTTAGGCAGAATAAGAGGCAACAAACCAGAAAATCCAAATTTATACAAGAAAAATGAAGAACTAACCACAACCAACCCAGAAGCCGCTGAACGCTCTTCATCATTGGGCCAGCTGCCTAATTACGTGGCCCTGCCTCCTTAGGCTCAACATACAGGAGGCAGGGCAGATAACAAGCAATACTGCCTAAAAAGTAACAAGACACACGATCACAAAATTATTAAAACATTCAATATCAACAACAGCCATACAACTGCTGTACAATGACTGACTCCAAGGGATATGCGAAAACCAAGTAATTTCCTTCAGGATTAATAAAGTATAATAAAAAAAACAAAAAACTAAAACTAAATAATAACAAAAGCTAAACTTGATCTAAGACACTGTCTCCAGCTGTACCCTAATGGTAGCCATGGTTTGAAAGACCCTCACCACTGCTCACACCCCTTCCAGGTGTGGTGCCTCCATGATCACCGCCAGGCAGTTGGTGTGTTTAGGAAGGCTTGGCTACTCACTTGCTGCCCCTTTTAATGAAAAATATCACTTCTCCTCGGGCCTACATAGGGTGTGTGTGTGTGTGTGTGCCCCCGATTGTGTAAGCGGGCAGGCAGGGTGCTGTAGTCACCAAGATGTTTGCCAATTTGGCTGCCACCTTTGATTGTGTGACCTTAAGTCAGTCATGTGACCTTCTGGGCTCCAACTGTAAAGACTGGATGTGAACGGTCGTGACGAATCCTGAACTTGTAAGTTGCCTTGGAGAAAGGGGGTCATCCAAATATAACAACAAAAAAACAATACATTTTTATTAAAGTAGAGAATCCGTTACCTGGCATCCAGAGCTTCTCGAAGCTTGTATTCTTTATATTGAAGAAACAGGTGCCAGGCTGTCTGCCAACTCATCTGGACAAGGAATACCCAAGTGTGAAGGCATGGCGGGCTGACCAGCTTCAGCATCAGCACAAAGGACAGCGCTGAGAGGAGAATCAGGGGGCAGTAGGGGCCCATGGTGACCACCGCCAGCAGCAGCCCACCCAGCAGCAGTGTGAGGTGCCTGCAAAGACAGAGAGCTTCATGAGGAGCTGGCAGGTCGAGGCTTAGGGCTTGAGAAGGAGACATTACAGCCCAAGTGTCCTGCTGTCCTGGTCTTCACGCTGGAATTTGCCACATCAATTCATCATCTGAGCTTTAGGTGGCACTAAGCTCCCCTCACATGCCAGTCCAACCTCTAGTAGAAAGCCCTTAACTCTCCCCTCCTCCCACCCATCCTGTGTGTACTTGGTGGAGTGAGACCCCTGTGTGATGCCCTGCGCCTTCAGACTCGGCACATTTCATACCCCTGGGCATCTTGTAGTTCATGACTGAGCGATCAGGGCAGCAACTGACACACGAAATATTGCGTAAAGAATATTCAAAACTGTTTGTTCCAAATCATGCAAAATGAAAAAAAAATCTCAATCTCAGAGTCAAACACGCAAAATGATGAATGGCAGGCCATTTCTAACCTGCTTAATCCAGTCCAGGGTCACTGGGGGTTGGGTGGGCTTTCCCAGCTAGCATCAGGCACAAGGCAGGAACAAACGTGAACAGGATGCCAGTCCAACGCAGGGCAAACACACCAAACACACACACGGGCCAAATTGGCGTCCCAAATTCACCTAACGTGCTTGTAATTGGACTGTGAGGGGGAAGCCATGCAGATATGTGGAGAACAGCAAAATCACGGTCAGGTACAGCGCGTTGTCACACCCACCACACGACGAAAGAGCAGGGGATCCTGGTCGGTAACCCCCGCAGTCACGCGGTCCAGACCCACCCTCCAGAAATGACCCTCTATCTGCTGCAGCCAGGTGCTATGTGGGCAACCCCTTGGCCTGATCCTGCCACTCGGGTCCTCAACAATGAGGATCTTACAAGCCGGATCACCCTCGGGGAATCGCGCCACATGGCCGTAGTGCCGTAACTGACGCTCCCTCACAATGCAGTTAACGTGCCTCATTTGGGACTCCATGAGCAACACAAAGTCAAACCAACGGTACCCATAAATAAAATGATTATTTACTAATACCCTCGATGTGCGCGAGGCGCGACGACACGACTGCTAGAAGGTACTGAAGCCCCCGCGGCGCCTGTTCTTTGTATTCACGGTTTGGTTTTCCACTTTTTCCTCCGTAGTTTATGTTTCATTTCTGCAGAGTGCCTTCGAATTTCAGTGCAAACACGAATATTGCGTTTTGTTTTTTCCTGTTTTTATCATATTTTTATCAGTAACTAGCAGGAGTACCCGCCATTGCCCGGCCATCTATAACCGGTGAATTTCCCAAATGAAAGAAACAGAACAAACAGTTTTCTGATTGACATTTTATTGCAAGTTCGTCCACTCTGGATTGTGTCTGCTGTGGCGTTTCAGACGCCCTTGAAATAGACTTTCTTGTGGCATCTGAAGTGGACCTTCCAATTCTACGTCTTTTTTTCGGTGCTATGGGTATATTAGCGAAAAGCAGGACAATTCTAATGTGTTACATGGTATTACGTACAGAATAAGCACCACAGTGAGATGAATTTATGTTATTTACAATACGTCGGAAAGTGAACAAATAGCACCAGTCAGTAAGAAAGAGCAACACTGAAATCGTACTGTGAGCGGGAAAGCGAGGAAATAGCACCACAAATACGGAAAGCCAGTGAGAAAGACTAGCACTGAAACCGTACTGGGAAAAATGGCGGAGGGGTGTTCTGTTTGAAAGGAGCGTCTCTGTTGAAGTGTGCTGCTATCTAATGGACGTTGGCGAAGGTACCTACAGAGAGAAGTGATATACAACTGCTGCTACGTCTGGGGAGAATAGCGGAGGAAGGATGCTGTCTTTTTAAGGCGAGTCTCTGCTCAAACGTGCTGCCATATAACAGACGTTGACGAATGAAATACAGCACTATCAGTGCGTGTGGGGGTGTATCAGCCGGTCACGCTTAGGGGGTCATTCACATTTTACATCAATACGGCAGCCCTGCCTCACCCGATCAAAGCAGTCGGCCTTCTCATACTTGGAAACTTCCGCCATCTCTTGGCTATTTAAAGAAACATGGGTAAAGAGCGACGCACAGGGACCAAAACTGCCACTAGATGGCGACGCCGTGAAGGTTTGTTGCACCGTGCGGCCGTCTTGTCGATGAGAAGTACGAGGATGTGTGCCAAAGGTGAAAAGTTGCCCTGCCCTTCACCACGAACATTTTTCCCAACCAAACATACCCCATGACCTCCTCCTGGTCACAAAGGAGCCTCATCCCCAGTTTGGTGCCGATCGGATGCCCGGTGCAGATTTGTATGGCAGACAAACAAACAAACATACACACATCGACTCTGCTTTATATATTAGATGATGAGACACGATGAATACCCGGAGGTTCTCATTCAGGGCTCTGGAGCTGTGAGGTGGTCGCACAAACGCAAGTGTGTTCTCCGCACAGGTAACTCGTTCCTCCTGCTCTCTCCTGGTGTTTCTTGGTGTTTTTCTGCCCAAACCCCCTGGACCACCTGCTGTGGCATCGTGACTCTCCTGTCGTTGTCTTTTTAAGAAGCGAGCGGCGGCTGCGACAAACTCACTAGTGACACCTGCTGGCCAAACAGGCGCACAGCATGCCGCGCCGTGCCTTTAATATCAAGTGGGGTCACAATTTACCGTACAAAGACAAGCCATAAAGGGCTCACAGGGTGCTGGAAGATACCCTAGTGACACTGAAGTAATAGGGGGGTCAATGCTCTTTAAGGGGGTACGTTCACTCATACTCGGTCCATCTGGATTGCAAACCTTTAAACACGAGCACCATAGGACACGAGGTCCAGGACTGGGAAGGGGGCAACTCAATGCAGTCTCTTGGGATGGATTTTAAGTTATAGACACTTAATCTGTGCCTATATAGTGCCTTTCATAATGAACTGCGTTGCACAAATGTATTTAAAGAAACTGACTTTACGCTGCAGTTTAACTGCAACTTCTTGTTTTATTTCATTATATTCTGATATTCAGACCACCATGAAACCCACTTATCCAGGTCAGGGTCTCGGGGAGCTGCAAGGCAGCAGGGTAGGGACCAATCTTGGGCTTAGTGCCAGTCTTTTGCAGGGCACAGTCACACTCCCTCACTCACTCATAATTGCCAATCAACCTTAGCAGCACACCATAGCTAATCTTGTTTTATATAGCGCCTTTCACAGTAAGCGCTAGGACAAGGGGCTTGAAAAGCCCCCCACAAGTGAAGCACATGACTTCCATTCACTGCCTGGCTCTGTTTACCAAGACCTATCCTGGCACCGGGCGCAAGGTGGGCACCAGTATTTTATTTTATTTTTGCTTAATTAATATTCAGCCAATACAACTTCCACAGCTTTATTGTTATATAGCGCCTTTCGCAGTGAGCACTGCTGCTCCATGGCCCTAATCAAAGCAACTGACCCTCATTTTTACATATGATGTTATTTACAAACAAAAACAATTCTGAGTTTATTTTAATTATTTTTACAGCCAATCGGGACTTGGACCTTATAACACACGCTGGCCGTCGGTCTCAGATTCGAACCCCTTCACTTCCCGCACACTTTGTTGTGCTGCACTTTTCACTTTAAATGGACACCTTTGCCATTTTTGCCCCATCAATCTACACTCAACAGCCCATAACGACAAAGTGAAGACGCGCTTCCCAAAAGGTTTATTCAAAGCTAAAAACTGAAGTCTCTCCTTCCTAGAAGTAGTCAGACCCTTTGCTGTGGCCCTCCAGATTGTTCTCAGGTGTCTCCTGTTTGCTTTAATTCTCCTTGAGATGTTTCTAGAACTTGACAGGAGTCCACCTGTGGCTAACTGACATAACTGGACAGCATTTAGGAAGGCACACTCCTGCGTATTGAAAGTCCCTCCGTTCACACTGCATGTCAGGACAAAAACCAAGCCATGAAGTCCAAGCGGCTCTCTGTAGACCTCTGTGATCGCGTTATGGTGAGACGTCGATCAGGACAAGGCCGCCATAAAACCATCTCTGAAGGTTTGGGAATCCCCAGGAGCACAATGGCCTCCAGCATCGTGAAACAAAAGAAGTTTGGAACCAGCAGGACTCTTCCTAGAGTTGGAGGTCCAGGTGAGCTGAATAACAAGGCAAGGAGGGCCTTAGTCAGAGAAGGAGACCGAGAACCCAATGGTTACTCTGACAGAGCTTCAGCACTCCTCTGCTGAGATGGTAGAACCTACCAGAAGGAAGACCATCTCAGCAGCACTCCATCGTTCATCTGTTTATGGAAGAGCAAATAGACGGCAGTCACTCTTGAGTGAAAGGCATAGGACGGAATTTAAAGCACTCGGAAGAAGATTCCCTGGCCGGATGAGACAAAAATAAACTCTTTGGGCAGAACTCCAAGCACCAAGTCTACTGAAGACCAAGCCCGGCTCATCACCGGCCTAATGACGTCCATCCCGTGAAGCATGGTGGTGACACACAACCCTATGGGGGTGCTTCTCAGCGACAGGCAGGCTTTTCAGAGTTGAGAGAAGGATGAATGCAGCTAAATACAGAAGAAAACCTGCTTCAGAGTACACGTGACCTCAGAGTGAGGCGACGGTTCACCTCTCAGCACGACAAATGACCCAAAGCCTAGAGCAGGGACGACACTGGAGTGACTTGAGTGGCGCAGCCAAAGTCCGGAGAACATCTGTGGAGAGACCTGGAGGTGGCAGTTTACAGACGCTTCCCATCCAGTCTGGCAGACCCTGGGGTAATGGAGGCTTACCTGAGGAGACCTGAAGCTGGATTTGCTGCCAAAGGGGCTTCTATGAAGCACTGAATTAAGGGTCTGGATACTTATAAGAGATTTCAGTTTTTGATTTTGAAAAAATTGACAAAGGTTTCTAAAACTATGTTTTCATTTGCTATTATGGGTTATTGAGTGTAGATTGATGGGCAAAAATGGCAGATGCACTCCTGTAAAATTAAATCTACAGCTCATTAAAGTGTGTAGAAAGTAAACACTTTCTGAATCCATTGTATGTCTCCTTGGGTCAAATCAGCTTCTACCATCTGTCCATCACATTATTATGAGAATGGGAGATTAGTTAAAACATCCATATCAGCACAGGGTGCCCCCTACAGGACAACAGGAAGATGTGCTTCATTGGCCTCAGAAATGCAAGTGTGGCTCACAGTCCATGACCTGCAATGGCGCCACCCGCTGGCAGTGTGAATGTTCAGTTCATTTCAGTTTATTTCTGTGTGACGCTGTTCTCTGAGTGCAGACCTGAGTGCTGTAACAAGTTTAGAGGTAAAGTACAAACGACAAAGTTTACCAAATAAATAATGTACACACATAAAATAGCAGATTTGGTTAAAGAGGCACTAAAACTTTACAGGTAATCCTAACTGGATCCTCACAATACTTGTCTGTTAATGTTATTTTGGAGAAAAGGTGACGTGACTTCAGAGTGGGGTGACGGTCCGCCTCTCAGCACGACAAATGACCCAAAGCATAGAGCAGGGACGACACTGGAGTGACTTGAGTGGCGCAGCCCCGACTTAAACCCCATTTAACAACTGTGGAAACATCTGAAGATGGCAGAAGCTTCCCATCCAATCTAATGGAGATGGAGAGGATCTGCCAGAAAGAATGGGATAAAGTGCCCAAATCCAGGTATGCAAAGCTTGTAGAAGAACGATATCGGGTCGTTTTGAGCTTCTATTCTGACAGATCCTGTGAAACGCAGGGTTGCTTACCCGTGACACAATAAATCCAGCCTGAGATTGGCATTTACTGTAACAATTAACACTTCTGCCAGTGAACCACGGCAGCACATCTTTAGGATGTGACAGAAAAACTGGAAGCAGAGGCCACACGGGCCAGTGGCAGGTCTGGATGTGAGCTGTGAGGCCACCAATAACCCCTGTGCCAGTCTCATTCACGGTTTTGTTATTACGTTTTCTTCTCATTCAGACATAATGCCAACAGGGGAGTGCTTCCTTTTCCACAGACCCCTCACAGTAGGCCCTCGTGCGCAGTCGGAGGACATTTCTAATCACATTTCTGTCCATTTCATTTTTTTTCTGCTGTGTTGGGGATGTCTGAAGGAGTACGGCAGGAGGAAAGGCGCCTCAGGCTGATCTCGGAGACGCTTCTTCTCTGCCTGGCACTTCTGCACTTGGGTTGAAGTGCCCGTCCCACCAAATGCGTCATTCACTGCAGGCCCCCCGCTGGCATTTCTGCAGTGGGCCCGTGGAGGCTCTGCAGTACAGAAGATGGTCCGTCGGGGAGGCCGCACTGCCACATTTGGCAAGGCTTTGAAAGTGTGGACGGTGACTGTAGACGAGAGCGTGTGAGACAAGAGCTGACATCTGTACATCCCTGAGGTCACTCGTGTTAGAGGCTGGGGGAGCAGCCGTCTGACTGACATTAGAAACCCCGGTGGGCCTCAAGTGTCGAGCTCTTCAAGCCCAGTCAGGCTTTCCGTTTGATGGATTTCACAAACAGCTGCCTCTTGATTTTTATTCCCGCTGGCAAAGTGGGGCACTGGGACAGGCAGGAGGGACTCTTGGCAAACTGCGCAGTGTTACTTCCGGATCTGCAGCTGGGCTGTGAATCTCTGGTTGCACACCACTGGCGCTTTGAAAAGTAAAAGAAAAACAGAAGGAAGGAAAAAGAAAGAACGTGGGAGCGGCCGTGCGGCGAAGGAGTGGCACAGTGGGGGGCGCTGAAAACTCTGCTCTGCGTACTCCACCTTACCAACAACAGCACGCCAAAGACACTGAGCTGCGACCAAAACAAGAAGAGAGAGGCCTCTCCACTTGATTTTGTTTTTTTGATCTCCTGTCTTGATGTTTTTCCAAACAGAAGGCGCTATATCAGAACATTCGCACCTTAGGATGGGCCTGTTTATGGCTTATGAAGCTCCCCAAACCCAAAAAAAAATCCCATTTGGAAATGAAAGCTTCACGCTGAGGCCATTTTTCCTCCTAAAGTGGGACCCCACTTCTAACCCTGTCATCCGGATGTTACAAATTGAATGGGTTACGCTGCATCTGATGTCACTACACTGGTTACCTGTGCCAGTCACAATTGACTTTAAAATACTGCTTATGGTTTACAAAGCCTTAAATAATCTCGTTCCATCCATTATCCAACCTGCTATATCCTAACTACAGGGTCACGGGGGTCTGCTGGAGCCAATCCCAGCCAACACAGGACGCAAGGCAGGAAACAAACGCCGGGCAGGGCACCAGCCCAACGCAGCTTAAATAATCTCGCTCCAGCTTATATTTCGTAACGTCTGACACCTTACACTCCAAATCGTAACCTTAGATCTTCAAATGAGTGTCTTCTCAGAATTCCAACAGCTAAACTTAAAAGAAGAGGTGAGACGGGCGGCCTTCTGCTGCTATGCACCTAAAATCTGGAATAGCCTGCCAATAGGAGTTCGCCAGGCTGATACGGTGGAGCAGTTTAAAACACTGCTGAAAACACATTACTTTAACTTGGCTTTCTCACAGCTTCATCTTAGTTTAACCCTGATACTCTGTATATACACTGAATTATCAATATCATTCCTGGTGGCTCCATAATCCATACTAACCCCTACTTTCTCTTCTGTTCTTTTTCCGGTTTTCTGTGTTGTTGCGATCTGTGCCACCACCACCTGATCAGGGGGCCGTGATGTCCCTCCATTGATGGATTGAAGGCCAGAAGTCCACATGACCCTCATCATCAAGTCCTTCCATGAGAACCCTGAATACCCTGAGGACTGATTGAGGCCATTGATGTTTGGTAGAATGCCTAGAGGGGCTGGGTGGTCTCGTGGCCTCAGAACCCCTGCAGATTTTATTTTTTTCTCCAGCAGTCCGGAGTTTTTTTTTTTTTGTTTTTTCTGTCCTCCCTGGCCATCGGGCTTTACTTTTATTCTATGTTAATTAGTGTTCCCTCATTTTAATTATTTATTTTGTCTTTTTTCTCTTTCTTCATCCTGTAAAGTACATTATTTGTATGAAAATGAGCTACATAAATACATGTTGTTGTTGTATGCCATATGCATTTCCCTCATTAAATTTCCACTCTGGTCTCCCAACCATTAAAATAAGAACGAAAGACACGGGACTTGCCTGCCTGGTGACTTTACTGACGAGCTGCAGATAGCGCTCAGGTTTCCAGCGTGCCGCTCCATTTCTTCTTCTGCTTCGGCGATCGTCAAGTGCTGTGAATGCAACCTAAAAACTCGCTTTCTGCAGCCTCAGAAGTGAACAGCGTTTGAACCGTTTTCTGAATATGCAGAAAACAGAAATGAGCTCACCCATTTATTTCTAGTTTGGCTGACTACTGCAATGCGTTCTTCACCGGTTCTTTAAATCGTCCAGGTCTCCTCTTTAGTGTCATGTTAACGCCAGGAAAAAAAAAGACGTAAACCTTTAATTTGCTTCAATAAGGGAAAAGAAAGTTATTACGTGCAACAGAAACATGCGAATAACACAAGGACGACATAAATACAGTAGGAAAGGTGTGGCGAGAGTCCAGCGCTGGACTGATGCACATGGAGAACGCGTCCTTTGTGTTTTGCGATGCCTGATGTGTTGCTAAACCCTGCACTGTGGTAGCCTAAAATAACACAAGGGGGCTCAGGCGTTGACATTCATATCCCGGGGGTCCTCAATCACGGTCCTGGAGGGCCGCAGTGGCTGCAGGTTTTCATCCCAGCCAGTTTCCAAATTAGACCTCAGTCCTTGTTGATAATGAAACTTGGTATTTAACTGTAAGACTATTAGCGCTTTCATTCATCCAAGAGAAATTGTAATTGTTTCTTTACCTTAACCCATGTGGACTAGAACAGAATTAAACTTAACGCTCCTTCCGATTCCCCTCTCATTTATTTCTAAACATTTTTTTTAAACACATATTCAATGGTGCATATGTAGAAGTTTAAAAGGAAGCACGTTGGCTGGAGAGCTGCTGGTTTATTGGTTATGTGCATTTTGTTATTATCTAATGTCTGATTAACGTTTAACATTTTAAATGCTGCTGCTAAAACTAAAATAGGCAATTAAAGGTTCTGAATTGTAACAGACAGGATAACTAAAATTAAGCCAAAAAAATGCATTGCTTTAGTAGTAAATAAATGGACTCTTATTCAAAAATTGGTTGAAATGGATACCTGCAGCCACTGCGGCCCTCCAGGACTGTAACTGAGGACCCTGATCTACAGTGTAATTAAATTTGTCTTTGATGAATGAAAGTGCTAAGCCATGTCGTTAAACAGCAAGGACTGAGGTCTACTTGGGGAAACCAGCTGGGATGAAAACCTGCAGCCACTGCGGCCCTCCAGGACCGTGACTGAGGACCCCCGGGGTAGAAAGTCAACATCTGAACCGCATGATCGACGCACCCCTTGTGTTATTTTAGGCTACCACAGTGCCGGATTAAGACCTTTAGAGGCTCTAAGTGCTTAAAAGATTTTGGTACTCACATACACCTAATTCAAAAGCGTAAAATAAAATGTTATTTTTCGAAATGAAACATAACTTACAGTAAGATGGAGAAGGATGCTTATTTTGCAGTGTTTGCGCCATATAGTCCAACAATGGAATATTTCTGTGGTGCCCCCCTTCCCCTGATTGCCCTAAGCACTTTATTATTTTGCTTAATGGTAAATTCAGTCCTGTTTAGTGACTCCCACTTTGCCCCTGACATGAACATTACCAGTTGCCTTATTGTGAACAGTGCTTAGGGGGCTAACGTCTTGCTTGTGTTTGCACGCAGTTCTCACACAGGTATTGTTACAGCGTGCTGAAGCTTCACTCGTGCCATGGCGGTTTGGTCGTGCAGTGCCGTGTCCTCCCTCAGTTTCCTTTTATTTCGTGTCACAGTGCCTAATGATGACCAGTTCACATCATCATCAGTGTCACTTGATCGTCTAACTGTCTTTACAGCTTTTCGTGTACCGTTGTGTTTTTAATTGGAGGTTCCACCCCCTGACTTATTGCTGACTTATCTTAGAGTGGCAAAGCACATAGAAATATTCAGGATTTTTTTTGCTGCCTGATTTTATTTCATCCACGAGACTACAGCAGAATACTGGCCCAAGCTTCATTTGGGCTTAAAAATGTAAAATGGACCATTACACATCGCCCCAAGTGTGACTCATGGGTAACCATAATTGCATGGAGTTCAAAATGCTGCTGCCAGAACCATTACAAGAACTAGAAAGTACGACCACATAACTCCAGTCCTTCGGTCCTTACACTGACTCCCAGTTAAATTCAGGGCTGATTTCAAAATCCTCCTTCTTACATATAAAGCCTCAAATCGCAGAGGCCCCTACTTACTTCTCTGAACTTATAATTGCACTAGCCGTGTTCCCTGTCAAAGTCAGAGAATAGAATAAATGTAAAAATATTTGATATCTCTTGTGGGTGGTACCACTGCTATCTCATAGTAAGGAGGTCAGGATTCATGTTGCAGGTCCATCATGCGTGGAGTTTACGAGCTCTTCATGATGTTTGTGTGCGTTTCTTCCCAAAGTCCAAAGATATGCAGGTGAGGTGGATGAGTGCTCCTAAATTTGCCAGTGATGTGTGTGTATGTGTTCTCTCTGTGATGGACTAGTGCCCTGTGAAGGTGTTATTCCTGCCTTGTGCCCTCTGCTTGCTGGGAGAGACTCCAGCACCTCCACAACCCTGCTCAGGATAAACCAGATTAGATAATGGAAGGATAACTCTTTCCCTGTGTGTTCCTTCAGCATTCCTCATATGCCTTTCCTTGGTATCCTCATGTGTGTGACCCTCTCTTGCCCCACACTCCACTCTCTCTCTGGCACATTTCCCATGTAGCCTGCTTCTCAGACTCTTTCATTTTGGGGTGCCTTGTTCACCTTCTGTCCAGTTTTACACTACCACCAACAGTAGAAGGGCCCTTACTACCCACTGGGATTCTTGCGAACACTTCCTGTCTCTGCAGGTGACTTTCAGCGTTCCTCCTACATCTTTACTCCTCCTCATGTGTCTCAACCTCTCTTGCCTGGCACTTCCTGTGTCTAATGCATCACCAAAGCCAAACTGACCAATCAGATTGCTCAGAGGGATAAACGAAGCAAACACATGGCGACAGTAGTGTTTTATTATATACAATAGATACAAATAAGAGCACACATTCAGATCTCAAGAAGATGGGCGATTAAAGATTCCAAGGAATAATAAAATAACACTGGGAAGATGAGCTTTTAGTTATGGAGCTCAAAACAGCGTAATGATCTGCCTGCTTGTGTATGAGATACCCCTTGGGTCTTCTGGATGAAGACTCACGACCTTAGTCAGCACACCCTGACTAGAACTGCTGAGTATCTGCACATACTGCATCTCCATTTGCTAGCAATTTGTACAAAAATATCAGTAACACAAAATGTATAAACCGTTACTAACCCTCCTCTGCTCTTCTCTGACCCCTACTGTGACACTTGGCGCCGCTGCTGTACTGCCCACCTGTTCTCCTGCTTATGACAAAGACACCAGCAATATTTGGGAGGCATGGAATCCCAGGATGAAAAGAGTTTGTTGTTTTATTACACTGAACAGCACACACATCTATATTGTGGTAGAATGCCCAGAAGGGAGTGGGCAGCCACTTGGCCGGGGTCTTCATGACTCTGACTGTGTCTAACTCTGGCTATCGCTCAGACTGTGGACCCCCTGGAACTTTATTTTCTCCAGAGATTTTGCTTGTTAACTAGCCATATATCCAAAATAATATTAACAGACATGTATTGTAAGGATCCAGTTAGGGTTACCTGTACTCTAAATAGTTTTAGTGCCTGTTTAACCAAATCTGTTATTTTATGTCCATACATTATTTATTTGGTAAACTTTGTCAATTGTACTTTACCTCTAAACTTGTTACAGCACTCAGGTCTGCACTCGGTGTGCAGCGTCACACGGAAATAAACTGAAATGAACCGAACACGCACACTGCCAGCGGGTGGCGCCATTGCAGGTCATGGACTGTGAGCCACACTTGCATTTCTGAGGCCAATGAAGCACATCTTCCTGTTGTCCTGTAGGGGGCACCCTGTGCTGATATGGATGTTTTAACTAATCTCTTCTCATAATAATACTAACTGAAATACCCAGCGTTGCCCAGGAGGAAAATAAAGTGTTTTCTTTTTTAATTGTTTGAGAAAAATATAATTAAAAAGACCCACAACTTTAAAAATAAAAATAAATTAACAAACAATGAAGCCTCACTAATGTGTTTCTCTTGCGGTCTTGTATGTACAGTTGGGTCCATAAATATTTGGACAGAGACAACTTTTTTTAATTCTGGTTCTGTACATTACCACAATGAATTTTAAATGAAACAACTCCGATGCAGTTGAAGTGCAGACTTTCAGCTTTAATTCAGTGGGGTGAACAAAACGATTGCATAAAATGTGAGGCAACTAAAGCATTTTTTAACACAATCCCTTCATTTCAGGGGCTCAAAAGTAATTAGACATTTGATTCAAAGGCTATTTCATGGGCAGGTGTGTTCAAGTCCATCGTTATGTCTTATCAATTAAGCAGATAAAAGGCCTGGAGTTGATCTGAGGTGTGGTGCTTGCATGTGGAAGATTTTGCTGTGAACAGACAACATGCAGTCAAAGGAGCTCTCCATGCAGGTGAAAGAAGCCATCCTTAAGCTGCGAAAACAGAAAAAACCCATCCGAGAAATTGCTACAATATTACGAGTGGCAAAATCTACAGTTTGGTTGGTACATCCTGAGAAAGAAAGCAAGCACTGGTGAACTCAGCAACAGAAGACAACAGTGGTGGATGATCGCAGAATCATTTCCATGGTGAAGAGAAACCCCTTCACAACAGCCAACCCAGTGAACAACACTCTCCAGGGCTTGGTAGGTGTATCGATATCCAAGTCTACCATAAAGAGAAGACTGCATGAAAGTAAATACAGAGGGTGCACTGCAAGGTGCAAGCCACTCATAAGCCTCAAGAATAGAAAGGCTAGATTGGACTTTGCTAAAGAACATCTAAAAAAAAACCAGCACTGTTCTGGAAAAACATTCTTTGGACAGATGAAACCAAGATCAACCTCTACCAGAATGATGGCAAGACAAAAGTATGGAGGCGTGGAACAGCTCATTATCCAAAGCATACCACATCATCTGTAAAACACGGTGAGGCAGTGTGATGGCTTGGGCGTGCATGGCTGCAGTGGCACTGGGACACTAGTGTTTATTGATGATGTGACACAGGACAGAAGCAGCCGAATGAATTCTGAGGTGTTCAGAGACATACTGTCTGCTCAAATCCAGCTAAATGCAGTCAAATTGATTGGGCGACGTTTCATGATACAGATGGACAGTGACCCAAAACATACAGCCAAAGCAACCCAGGAGTTTATTAAAGCAAGAAGTGGATAATTCTTGAATGGCCAAGTCAGTCACCTGATCTTAACCCAATTGAGCATACATTTCACTTGTTGAAGACAAAACTTCGGACAGAAAGGCCCACAAACAAACAGCAACTGCAGTAAAGGCCTGGCAGAGCATTAAAAAGGAGGAAACCCAGCATCTGGTGATGTCCATGAGTTCAAGACTTCAGGCTGGCATTGCCAGCAAAGGGTTTTCAACCAAGTCTTAGAAATGAACATTTTATTTCCAGTTATTTAATTTGTCCAATTACATTTGAGTCCCTGAAATAAACGGATTGTGTTTAAAAAAAATACTTTAGTTGCCTCACATTTTTATGTAGTCGTTTTGTTCACCCCACTGAATTAAAGCTGAAAGTCTGCACTTCAACTGCATCTGAGTTGTTTGATTTAAAATTCATTGTAGTAATGTACAGAACCAAAATTAGAAAAAAGCTGTCTCTGTCCAAATATTTATGGACCTAACTGTTTGTTATCATCCAGTTGACACTCAGAGCCAGCCAACTCTATTTAATTTCAAAAGCAACAGGGGCGCAGTGTGGCTCAAACGTAAAGAATGCTGGCAGTCGCCCTCTGGTGGTTGGTCCGAGTGTCAACTGGATGATAACATGCATACAAGACCACAAGATCACCCCCCCACCCTACCCAGAAGGGGGTGGGTTAGGGTTGATTTCACCCTACAGTATTTTTAGTCGACCAATGAGAAACATGTGTACCAAGTGTCATTAACATCGCTCCAGCCGTTCAGAAGTGATGCTAAGACATACATACACACATAAACACAGACACATACATTGACATTTTTAGATATATAGATGATGGACAGATAGTAGAAGCTGATTTGACCGATTGGGAAAGTTCAGCTTTTAGAGAAGCTCAAGAATTATAGCCATACAATGGAATCAGAAAGTGTTTACTTTCTACACACTTTAATGTGCTGTAGATTTAATTTTTACATGGATGCATTTGCCATTTTTGCACATCAATCTGCACTCAGTAACCCATAATAAGAAAGTGAAAACTTGTTTTCAGAAAGGTTTGTAAATTTTTTCAAAATCAAAAACTGAGTATCCAGATCCTTAAATCGATACTTCATAGAAGCCCTTTTGGCAGCAAATACAGCTTCAGGTCTCCTCAGGTAAGCACCTGGATTTGGGCAGCTTACCCCTATTCGTCCTGGCAGGTCCTCTCAAGGTCCATTAGATTGGATGGGAAGTGTTTGTAACCTGCCGTCTTCAGGTCTCTCCACAGATGTGTAAGTCTGGGCTTTGACTGGCCACTCAAGGGCAGTCAGCAACTTGTCCCCAAGCCACCCCAGTGTTATCTTGGCTGTATTCTTTGGGTCATTGTCGTGCTGCAAGGTGAACCATTCACCCCAGTCTGAGGTCGTATGCACTCTTTTTCTTTAAGGAATTCTCTGTAATTTGGTGGCATTCATCGTACCTTCAATTCTGACCAGTCTCTCTGTCTCAGCATCCCATAGCATGATGCCACCACCACCATGCTTTACCGTATGGATGGCATTAGGCAGTTTAACTTGTGTCTCATCAGACCAGAAGATGTTTATCCTCATGCTCTCAGATTCCTTTATACGTAGCCCATTTATTCAATAGGGCCTCCCGTCTCGCCACTCTACCATAAACACCTGATTGATGGAGTGCTGCTGAGATGCTTTTCTTTTTGATGGGTTCTTCTGATTCGGCTCTGATAGAGTGACCACTGTTTTCTGACTGAGGCCCTTCAGTTTAGTCAGATGGTTAACTTTAGGAAGGGTCCTGGTGGTTCCAAACATCTTCCAGTTCACAGTTATTGATGCCACTGTGCCTCTTGGGAACACTCAAAAGATTCAGAAATGGTTGTATCCCCTTGCCCTGATCCATGCCTCACCACAATTTGATCGGAGAGGTCTATAGAGAGTTCCTAGGACTTTATGGCTTGGTTTTTTATCCTGACATGGAGTGTGAATTGTGGGACCTCACATACACAGGTGGGTGCCTTTCTACACAATGTCCAATCAATTCAGTTTGCTGCATCTGGACTCCAATCAAGTTCAAAGCACAACTGAAGGATAATTAAAGCAAAAAGGATGCGTCTGACCATATCTGAAGTGCCACAGCCAAGGGTATCAAAAATAAACAAATGAGACATAAACCACGAATTTGAACCCCACCCAGGGGAAGAACCCTGGCTGAGACATGACAAGGACTTTCTAGCTGTATGTTGACTGGTGTAATTAAAATACTTTGTAGTCGTTTTTCTGTTAATGAACCTAACTGATAAAGGAAGCTATTCTGTTAGATTTCTCCAATCTGCAACACCGCTGGTGTAAATAAAGGACATCCATGTCTGAATTTCATTTGTAACGATGGCTCGAGACTCTTCTTTATTTACAGTGTTTTACGCAACGTTTGACTGAACTGTACTATGTCTGACAGTCCACACTACAATTTGTGCTTGTCCTATTCTCAAATTCTGCCCCGTCACTGTCTGGGTTGAGTTTCCATGTTCTCTATGTGCCTGTGGCTATTGTTCAGGAGCCCCAGTTTCCTCTCACATGCCAAAGTTGTGCAGAGTCATTCAAACGGCCGCTACAGACGAGTCCAGTGCTGCATACATTAGTGTGCGTGTGTACGTGAACATGCCCTGCACCAGACTGCCACCCTGCTCCTGTCTTGAGCCCAATACTGCCAAACTCTGCCCACTATGACCCTGTATGAGAAAAATGAATGAATGAAACAATTCTACAAAACAGTCTAATCCACTTCAGGGTCATAGGGGGTCCCAGGAACTTCAGGAATCAAAACTGGGGTGATGAGTCTATGGTAGGGCCCAGTTGAGCACAAATCTAATAGGGCCAGTTAAGGAACACCAACTAACCCAACACACCCATCTGTGTTAGAGGAAAACCCACAGGGACCCGGGCAGAACATACAGACTGCACACAGATGGTGCCAACACTTTGTATTCGCACCCTGGCTGCAGGATCTGGGAGGCTGCAGTGCTAACCACTGTGCCATGTAATGTCCGGCAGTTTTAATTTTCAATCTTGCAATTCTTGATGTGCTCCCTGGGTTATACTTTGAAATGCTTTGGCGACAGACCACAAGGTGAAAGGTGCAATATAAAGGAAAGATTAACCTGATTGCATAATGAAGTTCATAATGCTACTCTGAAGCCGTAATCCGTCATGTTTTCCCATTTTGTCTTAGTCTGCCTTATTTTTCCCCAGTGCCTTGACCTGTTGTTGTTCTGAACTGCTTAATGTGAAGGTCACTACAAAAATAAAAACTGATTTTATGACTCACATTGTAACACAAAAGTTAACCTGCCAACGTATTTTGCTTTACATTAGATCAGGGTCACCAGTGAGGAATCACTCATGTTCTCACTGCTCTCCTTTTAACGTTGCGCTCACACGGAGAGGGTCTGAATAATTACCCAGCTTCCCCGGCTCTGATCAGCAAGCAAGCCTTCTGAATTCCACTACAACATGGAGGCCAGCATATAACATGGCGTCTCCTGCCCGGTGTGCAGCGCGATCGCACAGAGCTTATGCAACTTGGCACATCCACATAAAGCGACAAGGGTGAGCTTTCTTCAGGGATTTTACTGGATGTACCTCATTGCAAACTGAAATATACACAAGGGAAACATGCAGGACTTTATAGGTGTACAGTATATCACTTTAGTTTCCTAGCATGGCTATTTTCACTGTGCTGTTGTCTGCACATTTTACACTAAAGTGCATAGGGGGTTTCCAGGTACAGCAGATTAGTAACATGTGCTTCACACGTAGGCTCAAGCTTTATTATCCATATTTAACCAACACTTTAAAATTCTTATTTATACTTTGTCTACAAGTAATTGATAAAAAAGGAAAATTACAATCACATAATCTGCCCGGGGCGGCACGGTGGCGCAGTGGTAGCGCTGCTGCCTCGCAGTTAGGAGACCCGGGTTCACTTCCCGGGTCCTCCCTGCATGGAGTTTGCATGTTCTCCCCGTGTCTGCGTGTGTTTTCTCCGGGCACTCCGGTTTCCTCCCACAGTCCAAAGACATGCAGGTTAGGTGCAGTGGCGATTCTAAATTGTTGTTATTGAAAAAAGATCTCTTAATCAATATATCAGAAAAGGAGTGGAAAGTAGCGATGCAGAGAATTCACTCGAGCTCCATATGCGCAAAGCATACAAGCATACAACTCAAAATTATATATCGAGCACATCTGTCTCGACTAAAACTCTCCAAAATGTTCCCAGGTCAAGATCCAACCTGCGAACGTTGCAATCAAGTCCCAGCCTCACTGGGTCACATGTTTTGGGCCTGCACCAAATTAACGTCATTTTGGACCAAACTTTTTAGATGCCTTTCAGACAGCCTTGGTGTCACAATCCCTCCTAACCCATTAGCAGCTGTGTTTGGTGGTCTCCCAGATGGGCTTAAAGTGGAGAAGGACAAACAAACTGGGATTGCCTTCACTACACTTTTGGCACGCAGACTTATTTTGCTAAATTGGAAGAACCCAAACTCTCCTCTTTTAAGTCAGTGGATAACCAATGTTTTATACTATTTGAAATTGGAAAAAATCAAATTCTCAGTTAGAGGATCAGTACAGATTTTTTTCAAAACCTGGCAGGATCTAATCAATAATATTTTTGAACTAGCAACTTGGCGCGCGCCATGCTGCGCGTTGGATGACCACAGTTGAAGGACTCCCTGTTTAAATGCGGCTGCCAGACGTGAACTGGGTCCTTCATCGCACCACATTTATGTCTGTGAGTGGTGAGTGTCAGTTTGAGAGCGTTCACTCGGAGTTTCTTGCAAGACCGTACGTTTCTGTATATTACGGTTGTTTTGCAATCGTAAGGACCTCTCGTCGGGTGTCTCATTGGCACGCTTTTGCCTCTTTCTTTCGTGATCACGGCGTAATCTGTCTTCTCTCTCTGTAGGGGTTTCAGTTGCCTTTTGTTGTGCGGCAGAGACGCGTTGTTGAGCTAATCTGTGTGAATGCTGAGTGTCTGTTTCTTGCAAGCGACTGTCACGCCTTTGCCTCTTTGCCTCGTGATCACGTTGTAATGTGTCCTCTCTCGCAGCAGCAGATTTAGTTGCGTTTCGTTTCGGCATTGTTCCGTAAGGTCTCCTCCGTACAAGTGCACATGGGTAGCTGAAGACGGAAAGGCATAGTGAAACACACGAATTTGTGACCAGGGGAACCATCCGACTCAGACTCAGGGCTCGAAATACTCAAGTGCACATGTTATTTATAATTAATTTTTTTTTTGTTATGATCCCTGTAAATATTTAATAGTATATCAACAATATAATCTGTTGTAGTATGGGCGTTAATTAGCGCCACACCTCATAACCTGCATACACCACGTGTTTGGCTGTAACGCCAGAAGCGCGGTGGACGCTGTAAGGTTAGGTTGTGGTTTCTGTTTCTTTCGTGATTTTTTTATTTCATTTTATTGATTATTTAATAGGCAGAGGGAAGAAGACGTTAATGTAACGCTCTGTCTATTTCTTTACTTTTGTTTTGAAAAGATTTTCGGGAACAGGAAAAATAAAAGCAAAGGGGAAAGAACGGAGGGGGTAAGCAGGAATTCTGAGAGGGGACGGACTGGGGCTTTTCTACGGGGCGGCTATACAGCCAAAAGGAACGCGGACACGGACACCGCGCTGGGCTTTTATTATATAGATAAGCTCTTAAAGCACCGAGGAAGCAATTCTTTCCGCATTTCTTTTCTTCTCCACTCATCTCTATTGCCCTTTTAAACTAATCAATTTAGGTATGTTTACAAGCTTTAAGTTTTACTCCGTTGGCCATGCTCTCTTTCTCAGGGGTGGGGGTTAATTTGTTTTCATCCTATTTTTTTTTTGTAAAAATTGATCTATATGTATGGAATGATTACAATAAAATTATCCATCCATCCATTTTCCAACCCGCTGAATCCGAACACAGGGTCACGGGGGTCTGCTGGAGCCAATCCCAGCCAACACAGGGCACAAGGCAGGAACCAATCCCGGGCAGGGTGCCTACCCACCGCAGGACACACACATACACACCCACACACCAAGCACACACGAGGGCCAATTTAGAATCGCCAATCCACCTAACATGCATGTCTTTGGATTGTGGGAGGAAACCGGAGTACCTGGAGGAAACCCACGCAGACACTGGGAGAACATGCAAACTCCACGCAGGGAGGACCCGGAAAGCGAACCCGGGTCTCCTAACTGCGAGGCAGCAATGCTACCACTGTGCCACCGTGCCGCCCACAATAAAATTAATAAAATAAAAAAAAAATTCTAAATTGTCCCTAGTGTGTGTGTGGGTGTGTGTGCCCTGTGGTGGGCTGGCGCCCTGCCCAGGGTTTGGTTCCTGCCTTGTGCCTTGTGTTGGCTGGGATTGGCTCTAGCAGACCCCTGTGACCCTGTGTTAGGATATAGTGGGTTGAATAATGGATGGATGGATAATCTGCCCAATATTACAGTATTTAGAAACACAAAACAACATTCAACAGCAGAAAACAATGAACAATATGCAGTGGAAACAAAGCGTGACATTCAATAATCTTGCTTTTAATGGCAGCAGTCATTAAACTGGTGTGCCTTAGCTAATCACAGCACCTAACTATCGTGAGACATTAAAGCTGTTCATCTGCAGTACTGTCAGCCAGGCCATTGTACTGGAAAATAATGACGAATTCATATACTCTCCAGATTGAACTCTTTCTGACAAAGAAAATAATTCAGTTAATATTTAGAGTCATAATTCTGGTTCCAAAAATTCAATATGGTAAATCTAAGTAGCAGATGTTTGCTGAATGTCTGCTTTCTGTCTTCTGTTCACCAGAAGATAACAATAAATGGAGAAAAGAATAATATTTACATAAAACTGACACTGACAGAACCCATTAGCTACTAGACTGTGCAGTTTGATTTAGTAGTAAATGAAGAAGAACTGTTAAAATTAAATACCCTGCATGTGATGAGCCTATGGGACAGTAGCAGCTCTAAGCTGAGTGGAGGGATGCATGCCCACCCTATGGTACCTAGTGGTACATGGCCACTTTTAGTCGTATTATCACATGAAAACTTAAGTTATTAACCTGTGCAGGAGAAATAAAAAAAAATATTTATGAAAAAAGTTTTAAATTCCATAAGCCACTATCCAAAAAAAGCACTTGGAAAAAAACACGTTTTACAAAGAAGACAGTGGACTTGTATGTAAAAAATGTCTTTCTGTTTAAAGCACTGATCTATACACATACTGGAATGGAACATGTGGGGTTAGAAAATGGATAAATACAGAACATCATTATATATCATCCATCCATCCATTTTCTAAATCCACTTATCCAAATAGAATGCACATTATATATGCAATAGCAACAGTAAAAGTCAATGTTTAAATGTACAAATAAAATGATAATAAATGGATGAATATATTGAGTTCTGACATTCTTATTTATCTTCTTTCTGTGATCCTGCTTGATCCAACTTTAGGGTGACCCTGGTTAGGTTGGTGGTATGTAATGGGACACAATCACAAGCACACCCCCACACCAAGCTAAATGAGACTCACCAACTAACCGAGTCGGAACATTTTTGTGGAAACTCGAGTACTTTGAGAGAAACTCTCTGCCATAATGAGAACACAGACAGTGACCGCCCCACCAGGACTCAATCTCATTGTCCTCAGACTGTGTGCCACTGTAAAACCCACATACACTGTATCTATACTAATAAAAGGCAAAGCCATCACTGACTGACTGACTCACTCACTCATCACTAATTCTACAACTTCCAGTGTAGGTAGAAGGCTGAAATTTGGCAGGCTCATTCCTTACAGCTTACTTACAAAAGTTAAGCAGGTTTCATTTCGAAATTCTCCGCGTAACGGTCATAACTGAATCCTACTTACATACATATATACGTCCATAGCCTGCAGCTTGGTCGCCGTGTAAGTCAGAGTTGCGTCCCCCATCCCAACGCCTCCCACGTAATTGACTGCCTGCCCATATAAAGCAGTTCATCGCTCCGGTCTCTTAATTCCCTTCCTTGTTTCGCCACGGGATTCACGTCTCCCTGCTGATAACTGCAGCCTTTTTATTTAATCCACAGCTTCTCCGATGTTTTATTGTTCATTTATTACAATTATAGTTATTGTGTAGGTATTTTAGACTTCCTTTACATTGTTCAGGTACCCATTTCCTTTATCATTTCAACCGTACCCGCATTAACATGTCTATCGAGGTGATCACCATCGATCAAAGAACTGTCACTTACCGAGTGGTTCCATGCCCAGAGATGGCGCCTACCTTTTCCATTCTCTGTGTTACATATTGCACGGCCATATTAGACTCAATCTTGATATCCAGAGGAACATTGTGTCTTATGTATTAAATGACTGGGACAGGTTCAAGGTGTGGACTGATGACGGTACAGGAGATAATCATACTACACCGGAGCACTAGAAGAGTGAAATGCTGAAGTCCTTCACCTATGCATCTGCATGTGAGTTGATGGCTGCCGCTGAATTGTTCGGTTGTCACTTTCAAGTGTACCGGAATGGCCAAATATTTTACACCTTTGGACAACCGCCAATGCCTCTTAAACATCTTAGATTCACAGGTGACGATTTCAGTAGTGGACACTTTGATGTGTATGAATGTTTAAACTCTCAAAAGCTGGATGTGAAGTTATCGATGAAACTGGTTGTATACTTACAACGCTTGACAGATACCGAATGTCACTTCAACACAACTCCTACAAATACTGTCGTAATTGAAACAAACCATGAAACTCCAAGCTGCGAGAGAACAGTAAAAAGGAGGCATGTCAGACGTCATGGTACATTTTCTGATGCAGCTAGACAGAAACAGCTTTGTGATGCTGCCACCAAATACTTGCAGGCAATTCCACAAGTTCATAGACACACTAGCACTAAATATTCGCAGGCAAATCCACAAGTTAATACCGGGAATGCCTGTTAAACATCTTAGATTCACGAGTAGCGATCTGGGTAATGAACACTTCGATGAATGAAACTTCAATCTTTACAACGGTTGACAACAAAGATGAGATGGTCAGGGATAGACTAGACAAACACGGAATGTAACTTGAACACAACACGTCCTCCAAATACGAACCTGATTGAAGGAAATAATGATAATCAAATCCTTGATGACAGCAACACTCATAACAGTCACAAAACAATTACATTGACAATCATGTTAACGTTATTTTTAAAATGTTTCCTTTTCTTTTTCATAACTTCTTTAACACACTACTTCTCCGTTGTGAAGCGAGTGTATTTTGCTAATATTTATATAAATACATAAATACACATTATTATTTAATATTAGATATAAAAATAACAAGATAATATATGACAAAAATATATTTACACAATTCATATACTGTACTTGAAAGGAGAAACATGCCTTTCATCTATTAAACATTTATCTTCTTCTTCTAAAGGTTTTCATGTGGAGTCGCTACAGTGCAGCAGCCTCCTCTCCTCTCATCTGTTGCCCACTTCCTTACCTGATATCCCCTTCTCCCTGAGGTCCCGGTTCACACAGCCCAACCACGTTCGATTTGGTCATCCTTTCGTCATATCCATGATTCTTCTCCCTACATGGCTATGCCACTTTAACCTTCTTGTATTTTCTGAGACATTTCTCCACCTTTAACCTCTGATTCACTCATTTCTGATCTTATCAGTCTTTGTTAATCCACACATGCACCTCAATATTCTCATTTCCGTAACATTCATTTTCCTTTCATGCACCTTTTTAACTGTCCAGGTTTCTGATCCATACAACAATGCTGTTTTATGCACTTTACCCTTCTCTCTTGCACTAATTTTTACGTTATATAACACTCCTAATACCTAATTCCAATATTTCCAACCTGATTGCATTCTACAGTTTATTTCTAGATTTAGCACTCGATCTTCTGTTATTGTTGATCTGAGGTATTTCAGCTTTTCCACCCTTTAAAGTCCTTCTCTCTGGAGGTTAACCTCTCCATCTTGGTCCTATCCCTTAAATTTTAGATATTCTGGTTAAAGATAAAAAAAAATGTCTATTTTAAGGTAATATTTATAAAGGCTTTGACAACACACAAATACAAAAAACATACCTTAAAGTCTGGGAGACCATTTGAAACTGACAGATGCAATTAAAAACCAAAGAGAATGGAAGAGCAGCTAACTGATATAACAGTAGTGGATGAAGCTCAAAGTGCATTTTGAATAAATTATTTGCAAAGATATTCAAGCCAGTAAAACGTTATTAAAACCACTTTCTATTGCGCTTCACCTTTTCTATAGACTAATCAGTAATGACCTGCATGTCCACATTTATATAGTCTGTTGTGTCAACATTGAATGCTGATCGAGATGATTGTTGCCTTGAAGAGGAAGAATTCCCTATAAATACTGAATGTGCATGTGTATAAAATGTGTGCTTTTAAACGTGAGCCTGATGAAAGATATTCCATTTTAAAACAGGAATAGCATTTGTGTTTACTTTATGAATACAGACTGCTGAGGTTGTGGCCTCATTTGAGGACTGCAATAATAAAAAAAAACTATCAATTTTCACTGTAGCCTATATTTAATTACTAAAAAAAGAGATAAGCTGCTTCAATAGAATATCTTTTATAGTTAGTCATTTCACAAATAAGAGCAAAATGGTGGTGCCGCTGTTAGCAATACTTCCTTATGGGTCCATCTTCCTGGGTTTGAACCCCTTGTTTATGTGGAGTCAGCATGTTCTTGCTGAGTTTGTGCAGGATATTCTTCAGGTACTCGAGTGTCCTCAAACTAAATTGTCCCAATTCAGATATGTGTGTGAGCAGAATTGATTTCAGTGGCACGCATAGTCTTTGGCCCTCAGAACTTAACTGGATTAAGTGTGTTTATGAATGTCATGTTGTTTTACCAATTATATTATATCAATCAAAACAATTTTAGAAACATTGCACTGAGATGGCTTATCCTACTCATGGGAAAAGTCCAGTAGCTATTGATTTTGCATTCAGTAATCTTATAGCTGTCTTGAGAACACGCAACGCAACAATCTCTCTATTCTACATCAGATGTTTCTCTTATTCCTCTGGAACCTGTTGATAGGATCAGGGGATTTCTTATTTTTAAAATAACTTGAATGTCTTTATTGCTCTGGTTCCCAGATGCTAATTTCCTCCAGGGATCCGGGTGTACTATTGGGATAATTGTGTAATAATTCCTCCTCATCCCATTTCCTCCATCCTCTTCTGCTCTGCCCCTGACTTTGCAAAGAACTGGGAAATCACCAAATTCACCGCTCCCTTGGTACAGTAGGTGTGAATGTACTTTGCTTTGTTTCCTCTGATTATTATTAATTTTCCCAATACTTTTCTGTTAAGCAGTAATTCATAGTGAAAGCAAACAAATGTTTCCTCTTTTTGTTAGAGAAATACAAGAGACTTCCTCTCTCATCAGGCGAGTGACTTTATTCTTTTTGCACTAATAAATATCCATCTATTCAGTTTCAGTGACTGCATATTCCTGGACTTTTTTGTGAGGTTGCAGTCTTTATAGTCAACTGCAGTCATCAATAGCTGGATTAACAAATTATACTGAGTTAAAAATATTATTTAAAATATAACAGTTTGTTGTCCTTTCGTTTGGCATTGCAGAACAGTTCTCATCAAGAAATGGGCATAACCAAGAACAGACATCTTAATGGTGAATATAATTTACAGACACTGTGATACAGAAACTCTTTGACAGCAGGAGATTAAAATGGATACGCTGATCAAGACTGGAATTATAATATATTTCACTTTCATGTGTGTGATGGCTAATATTGAGAATATCTTAATGTTACTGTATATTAAGCTGTGGGCACTAGTGGCTGTAGTGGTGGTCACTGTAAAGCACACAGAGCTGAAGGTCCAATTCTCACCATTGGCTCAGTGAGGAACCTTCAGCTAATCATTTAAACTTCCCAGGTTCCTACTGGGAATATTTAAAACTGTTTTTTGTTAGTAAATGTCAAATGTTCATTATAAGTAATCCTTTTTTGTAACCGCTTTGTCATTTAGCACTTAGGATTTTTTATAATCAATTATAATACCGTGAAATAGTCTCTGCCTTCTTGTGACCCCTAGTTAGGAATTAAGCAGGCTGAGAAAATGGACAGATAGGAGGATGGATATAACTTGATTTCTATTGATGATTTTGGCTGTAAATGTTTCATGTTTAAACCTAATCAACCTTAATGAATCCTGAAATATTTTTAAATATATATCCTATTGTTGCGGTTTTTAACTTAACATTGCATTGCACAATTGTAGGAAGCTGCAGCCCATAATAGAACAACAGGTAACAGACTCCTACATTGCAATGGAGCAAAAGGTGTGTCAGTGTGTGTGTGTGTGTGTGCGAGTATCCAGTAAAATATTCTAGCTCCCTATGCAAGGTCAATTCCTGTCTTGCCTCAAGGTAGCCAGTATGGGAAGTGGCTTCCTGCAATCCTAAAAGGTATTAAACAGGTTAGCCAATGGAGGAAAGAATGGATGGATTGATATTTTATACACTGTAATAAGGGTGTTAGCATGTGCCACACTTTGTCAACCACTCGACACTGCACACCAGCCTACACTCCCACAGGACACACAAATGACCAATATGGGAAAGATAAAAAGACCCGTTATACTATACTTGGTGTATAATACACGTCAAACACTGCTGCAACATGAATAGCATTATACATGCAGTATATGAGCTTCTAATTGGGGAATGCTTGTAGTAAGTGTGCACAATATACCCTATGGCAACTGGAGAGAATCATTAGCTAAACACTGAAACATTACTATGGCACTGAGGACTATATAATTAGCTAAACAATGTTATTGTTGAGATATGAATATCTTAAATAGACTATTTGCATTTTACACGGGTACATTATTTTTAAACAAAAGCACTTATGAGCACCACACTTGCACAGAAGCAGAACGTTCAATTCAAATGTCTTTGTTTGGGACATTTGCATTGTGCTTAACCTTCAAAATTAAATCTACAATTTACAAACAGATGATTTTGGTCCTTTTCTTTGTTTCAGTGCAGATAATGAAACCTCATTAACATAACTTTGCCTCAGTGCAACTCTAGTCAGTTAAAAGCACAGGCTACCATTGGATGATTGCTCCTGCCTTGGTCATGATGCTTGCTGGGATAGGCTGCAGCTGCCCCGTGACCCTGCCCTGAATAAGAAGGTTAGTGACCACATTTCTCACAAACCCAGGAGTGCACTCTTAAAAAGAATGGTTCACAAATGGTACTTTATTATGTTGTGTGGTTCCTAGTAGATTTGATAAAGAACCATTTCATTCTGAGAAGGTCTCTTTGCATATAAAATTGGTTCTTTGGGCATTGAAATGGTTCATGATATGTTGACAAAAAAGAAATGTTTAATGTACAGTAGGTCAATGAATTATAGTTAATTACATTTATATAGCACTTTTCTAACCTACTCAAAATTCTTACACAGACTGTGTAGAGTCAACTTAAGCACCACCGATATGTAGTATCAACTTGGATGATGTAACAGCAGCCATCCTTGTCCCAATATGCTCACCACACAGCAGGTATTAGGTGGTGAAGATAGTTATATAATTAAGTGCAAGGGATGATTAGGGAGATAGACTGCAGCCAGGACATCAGGAAACACCCCACTATTATGAAACATGCCCAGGGATCTTTTGTAACTACAAAGAGTCGGAGTTATGTTGCCTTTGAACGGCGGCACAAGATTTGCACTGTGGCGTTGGAATTCACACACAGACCACAGGTAAGCACCTCCTGGTGGCCTCACCAACATCTTCCCAGCAACAATCCAAGCTTTCCTAGACAGTCTCCTGCGCAAGTACTGGCTGGGCCCAAACATGTTTAGCTTCAGGTGGCTGACCTGTTCTGAAGTGCAGGTGATTTAGCTGCTGGCATACAAGATAATAACAGATCAAGAAAACCTGAAATGCGGCGCGAGTCCTTTTAAAATCAGGAACACAGTGATGTGTCACAAACCTGTTCTCATCTATTCATGACTATTTACAGAACCTGTTACAGATCTAAATATATAAAGGTTCTTTCCGGAACCCTCATGTAGATGGTTCCCTTGAAGGATCGCTCTAAAGAGCCACTTCGGAACCCTTACTTTTAACAGTGTGGGCTCTGAGTTATTTATAACAGCAAAACCTTTAAAAAAGAAACATTTTGTTATGGAGGCTTTCAGGAGTCCGGGGGTTTAATTAGGGGGGTGCCGTATTTCGCACCTTGCAGTCAAAAGAGAATGCATATCAAGCAGTTTCGGAGCCGCTGAATATTATTCCCAATGATTCCTAGGATTAAGAAATAAGGCGGTGCTTATGCTCTATTTTTTTTCTTCGTCGCGTATAGAAATGATCAGCCGCGTACGGTTTTAAGGTTTTATAATATCCCTAATTTGGATCTCTATATATACAGTGCATAAGGTTTAAATACTCAACTGTCATCAAGCAGCCTCTCACGCACAGTAATTTTCCATTACCTGATGCTCACCTGCGCCCCTAGCGGTAGTAAGGCTCTGAAGCGGTTAAATTGCTTGTTTTTCTCCTCCGACAGCTCAGTGTTTTGAGACCCACGTATCGTTCTGAACTGTTGTTACTGCTGCTGCATTCCCAAGCCGATCGTCGCTCTGCCGAGTCAACCCGCTTGGCTGTCACCGCACCGAGGCCGGATGGTAAAATCCAACCTCCAGCGCATCCTGAATAGTCACTGTTTTGCCCGAGAGAAAGAAGGAAAACAACAACCGTGCACCATGGCTGCTTTAAGTAGTAGTATCCATGACATGTTGGACAAGTAAGTTGTGGGGGCGGGTGGATTTTTTTTTCACTGTAGCTATATATAAATATAACACTCATGTCCTGTAAAGTTTAACCGTACCTAAAGTTTTTTTCTGATCGTAATGCATAATGTGTTTAGTTTTATTTATAGAGCAATAATACTTTCATGAAATACTGATTGGAATTTAACTTATTATTATTATTTGAGTAATTTTGCACAGTCGCAGTCTTCCTTTATATTAAGAAAACATCCGGATGAGACTGCCACAATAAGCTCATATTGTGCTGGGTTTCATAAAATAAATATTGGAATATGTTTTACTGGCGACCCGTTAAGTGTGTGTGCTTTTGTGGATAGCGGTTAATGCTTCATGCTGTGCCCACTCTTGTGTCGTACTTGCGGAAGGGAGCGCTTCACATTTGAGGGCCCTGATCACCAAGGCTTTGTGTCGAGGCCTGCACCTCTGTGACGTCAGGTCGGATGACGTCACAAGCCACGGTCGGGCTTCCGCTCTTTGCGGCACTTTAACCTGAAAAACATCAGCTTTACTGTCAGGGGGTCCGCAGTGGGCTGTAGATCATTTGATCTTTTTTGTCATCATTCAGATTATCATGTGAGAAAAAGTAAAAAAAAAAAAAAGTCAATAATTCGCACGAAAACTATCGGTAAGGCAATAATAAAAATACATTTGGATTTGATGAAGTACAATAAGAGTGGTGGTTGTTTCTGTTAATAATTAATCCTTAAAAAGTCGCGGCGTGACGGAATACATTCGTTTACGGAGGCCTGGTGGGTCTGATGATTGGATATAATCATTAGAAAACTTTTAGAACAAAAATTTTGATTAACGTGAGGAGACGATTCAGGCTATGAAGCTCGTTTGTTTTGATATTTTTAAGTATCTGAAGTTTTCTAATACACCGTTACTAAGCTTACGTTTTATAATTAATATCTACAAATATGGTATTTACCATATTAATATAGTTAAATTTGTCTGAATAAAGCAAAATCATGCTTTTAAATCAGAAATAAACCGGTGTTCAGAAAGCTCTGCAATCCAGCCAGTCATTTCTTCACGAAGATGTTGTTTGATGTGAAAAATTCTGAGGTAAAAGATACGTATGTCTTGAGGGATATGAGGACCTCCAGTTCTTAGAAGACTAGAACAAGCTACCCTTTAATTCCCTGTCGTAGATGTGTCACCCTTTTTCTACCTGTGGTTCCTTCAATTTTCTGTTGAGGGAAGTGCCCTTCAGTTTTTCAGTTTGCTAAAAGCCGAGCTTAGTCTCAAGTACAAAAATGAAGTGCTGCGTTTAAAGCCCAATTCAGATAGGATTCGTTTTACACTAGGAGGTGGGCTAAAGTAAATCCTGATCTTGTAAAATATATTCAGGCTAACCCATCACATATATTTTTTTATATGGAAGTAGTTGTTTCAGTTTATTATTTTTTTTTTATTTCTTGTTTTTTTTGTGAAAATACTTTTCATTAATAAATTGTACAGATGTCTGCAGGTAAGAGGACCCAAGGCTGATTGCTTCTCCCAAATATTTTTTTATTATTTTTGCTCTCCTTTAATTCATTGGATGGGAAAGAAGACTATGAGGACCTTTGTTTTGGCTTAGAGGACCCTGACAGAAAACAGTTTGAGAAGCACTGGACTAGACAATAACAGACAAGTCATAACTTTCTAGTCTGGTTTCATGGTCCGTCAACTGATATGCTCACGTGTGTGTCACTATTGTGTGTGCAACATGCCTATTAAGACTGGAAGAGGGTTGGTTGGAATTGGAGACAATCCACTTTACGGTATGGGTTGACCTGTTTCTGACAATGTGAAACGGAGAGCAGGTGCACGTACTAGAAATCACATGACACATGAAGCCCATAGCATGAACTTTCTTTTCTTCAGTATAGAAGGGCACTTTATTATAATGTCCTTTAATTGTTATTTAATGAAACCATAGTATAACAGACAACCTATGTGTTAAAGCTTTTTGAAAAAGGGCATGGTAATTTTAAACTATGGTGTTTATTTCTTTATGAAGTGTATCATGAACTTAACTTTGTCTCGTCCATTTTGTGCGATGTTACCACTTTGAACATGTAATCTGATAGCATAAATTAGAAAAAAAAAATAAAGAATAGAAACAAAATACAGGCAGTCCCCAGGTTACGTATGAGATAGGGACTGTAGGTTTGTACTTAAGTTGAATTTGTATGCAAGTCGGAACAGGTACATTATTTTAATAAATGCTATTGTTGACCGACTGTAACCAAGTGCTCCGCCAATGAATGATGGAGTTTCACCTCTCTCTGACCTTTTTATTATTTCTACTTTATTTTCAATGGTGATGGTGTTTCTCTTCTTTACTGTATCACCAGCACTGGCATCAGATTTGTGTTTCAGAGACATTCTCGAAGGGTGAAGACAAAAGGTTAAGATGAGCTCTTCTGCACAGAACTGTACACGCTAACACAGCAGGAAGGCATCTGCCGTCAGCAATGTACTGATAAGAGAGAACTTCCTGCTATGTGTGTAACAGTACAAGCTGGCTTGCTATTGAGACTAAATGGGGGCGGCAAGGGGTGGTTCACCACCCACCCACCACACAGTCACCTCCACTACGGTATGCTGCCTGCAGCGTCCGCCCACCGAGAACGAACACAGTGCGGCCAAAGGCGGGTAGTGAATTGCCCACCACTGCCCCCATTCGGCAGGCAGCTACCTGAGGCACACTACAATGCTATCCCCCACCGCCCCGTTCACCCTCAATGGCCTCCATTCAGCCACAACCGGGTCACCGTTTGCAGCATCACCAGAGAATGAACGAGGCAGGTGTGTGTGGTGAGTGGGCAGTGAAATGCCCCCCTCTGCTCGGTCCAGTCAGGAGCAGTAGCTGCGGCGGCGTGGTGGGCGGGCAGTGAACCGCCCCATCAAGCCTCCGTCCTGCACACAAACGATAGCTGTGGCCCTGGTAACTATGGACCATTGGTCACAGCTTGCCGCCGGAAGCCCCCCCGAGGGACACTACACTGCACGAGCAGCGAAATCTCCCCACTTCAGCCTCCGTCCAGCCACCGCTTGCAGCATCTCCAGGCCGAAGATGACGGAGCGGCAGTTACTGAGGCGCAAGCGTCGCAGCTGCAGCCCCGTTCGTACGCCGTAGGTCAGATGTCCGTTATTGGGGACTACCTGTATGTACTTGGATTAGTAATATGGGTTGAAATAAGATTCCATGTTGCAGTTTGGAGCATACAACTGAAATTTTGTAGTTGAGTTTTCAGATGTAATAAACAATATGACCAGAATGCCACTTTTGGAATAAGACTGGTGAGCTTTGTTGGGCTGAATGGCCTCTTCTCATCTACAATGTTTTGTTCATCAAGTTGTCACTTTGGCCTGTGTTTTTAATAAGCTTTGACTCTGATAAATAAACTGCTTATGAAATATTGTTCTTTCATATACACTGTATATTTCTACTTATAATGTAACATTGCTTGTTATTTTTATTATACATTCTTGCGGTTTGCTTTCATGATTGTGTCATATCAGAATTTCTTAACAGTCTGCCAAGGGAAATGCCCAGAAAGTTCTTTGTTTCAAGAGATTTCTAGTGTGTGAAGGTCTTAGTTGGACATGAATTGGTCAATTGTACCAAAACAATATTATCTTAAAGAGTTAAACATAAGAATTGCAATAAGAATGCACTCAATTGCTTAATCCCAGACACACTGGAGCACCAATGACAACTGACCTGCTTAACCCTGAGGCTTTTAAATCGGGGCTGTCCACAACCTTCAAAGTTCAGCCAGGGTACAAAGAGTACCTCCGCTAGCAGAGAAGGCAGAGTGAGCATTCTGACCATTACAGCAACATTTGCCCTGTTGATATATTTTTTTTTTTGATCTCCTGTTAGAGTCAAATGTACACTGCATGCTGAGTGATTATTTAACACAACCCAAATATGACATTATTACTTCTGTTGTGATTGTTTTTTGTTACTGTTTATTTTGTAGTCACCATTGGTTTGTGGTGGTACTTTAAGCAGAACTGCCCTTCCATTGTACATTTCCTACCACTGAACGCAGTTTTCTACTAGGCACAATGTATAAAAAGTGGGACAAAAAATAATAAATGTCAAGCAACAAAAAGAAATCCATTTTTCAAATTAAAAAGAAATTTGATCTTGAAAGTAAAGTTTGTAGAAAGTCATCTGTAGCTAATATAAAAAAAAAACATGAACCACTTAAGAATATTTCAGAGTTTCTAAACAATACACTCACCTAAAGGATTATTAGGACCACCATACTAATACGGTGTTTGACCCCCTTTCGCCTTCAGAACTGCCTTAATTCCACGTGGCATTGATTCAACAAGGTGCTGAAAGCATTCTTTAGAAATGTTGGCCCATATTGATAGGATAGCATCTTGCAGTTGATGGAGATTTGTGGGATGCACATCCAGGGCACGAAGCTCCCGTTCCACCACATCCCAAAGATGCTCTATTGGGTTGAGATCTGGTGACTGTGGGGGCCATTTTAGTACAGTGAACTCATTGTCATGTTCAAGAAACCAATTTGAAATTATTCGAGCTTTGTGACATGGTGCATTATCCTGAAGGAAGTAGCCATCAGAGGATGGGTACATGGTGGTCATGAAGGGATGGACATGGTCAGAAACAATGCTCAGGTAGCCCGTGGCATTTAAACAATGCACAATTGACACTAAGGGGCCTAAAGTGTGCCAAGGAAACATCCCCCACACCATTACACCACCACCACCAGCCTGCACAGTGGTAACAAGGCATGATGGATCCATGTTCTCATTCTGTTTACACCAAATTCTGACTCTACCATTTGAATGTCTCAACAGAAATCGAGACTCATCAGACCAGGCAACATTTTTCCAGTCTTCAACTGTCCAATTTTGGTGAGCTCGTGCAAATTGTAGCCTCTTTTTCCTATTTATAGTGGAGATGAGTGGTACCCGGTGGGGTCTTCTGCTGTTGTAGCCCATCCGCCTCAAGGTTGTGCGTGTTGTGGCTTCACAAATGCTTTGCTGCATACCTCGGTTGTAACGAGTGGTTATTTCAGTCAAAGTTGCTCTTCTATCAGCTTGAATCAGTCGGCCCATTCTCCTCTGACCTCTAGCATCAACAAGGCATTTTCTCCCACAGGACTGCCGCATACTGGATGTTTTTCCCTTTTCACACCATTCTTTGTAAACCCTAGAAATGGTTGTGCGTGAAAATCCCAGTAACTGAGCAGATTGTGAAATACTCAGACCGGCCCGTCTGGCACCAACAACCATGCCACGCTTAAAATTGCTTAAATCACCTTTCTGTCCCATTCTGACATTCAGTTTGGAGTTCAGGAGATTGTCTTGACCAGGACCACACCCCTAAATGCATTGAAGCAACTGTCATGTGATTGGTTGATTAGATAATTGCATTAATGAGAAATTGAACACCTAATAATCCTTTAGGTGAGTGTATAATAGCACATTTAAAAAACATAGGAATGCTGTGGCCAAAGTGCTTTACAATAATAGAATAAAAAAGCAAACAAATAACATAAATAGAAATAAAATATAAGAACATAAATAAAATACATGATAAATGGAAGTAATGTTATATAATCACAATGAGGAAACCATCAGTATTACTGAAGGTCAACGGAATGCAAGTGAATAGAAATGAGTCTTTAATCTCGTTTTGAACATTTCAATTGTAGACGACTCCTTTATGTAACGAGTTCCACAGGCGAGGGGCAGCAGCTGCACAAGCCCTGTCTGTCCCCCTTGGTTTTACACTTAGTACGAGGGACAACAAGAGACAACTGACCAGAAGATCAAATTACTCTAGATGGCTGGTGTAAAGCACACAATTCACATAAATAGGCAGGAGCAAGCCCATGTAAAGATTTAAAAACTAGCAGCAAGATTTTTAAAATCAATTCGAAAACTGACAGGCAGCCAGTGTAAAGAAGCTAAAATAGGAGAAACCGAGTCATACTTTCTTGCCCCACCCAGAAAGCGAGCGGCAGCATTCTGGACCAACTGTAACCTGCGTATTGGGGATTTTTTAATCCCAGAATACAGCGAGTTGCAGTAATCGAAAGCTTGTTTACAGCTCTTCATGAGATAATGTCTCCGCTATGAAGCTGTCATTAAATAGCCTAATACATGGTGGTGCAAATGACCTCCTCTGTCCCACTGTTTTTGTTCTGCATTTAAGGTTGTTACTACTAAAATGGTACATGTAGTTCAGAGGGTGAGTGGGGTCGTTTAACTGTGAAGTTTTAGGAAAGGGTCCACTTACAGCTGGTTATGCAGATGCTTGATCAGCTCCAGCTACTTTACTTTCTGTTTTGGTCAAAAACAACAAAGAATGTAAAGTAAACCAAAGGACAGAAAATCTTGTAAAATAATAGATGCATTGAACATTTTATAGAATACAGCATCCAGCCCTGAAGTCTCTTAAAATACTCCAATAAAATTCCCAGTTGATTATCAGTCTTGATGCCTATTTGTAGAATCTTTAGACTCGCTCAACCATTTTGTAGTGGCCTGGAGCCGCTCAGATTCACACTGTTGTAGAGAAAGTGATTTGTTTGTTTGTTTGTTTGGTGGGGACCGCAGAAATGCACCGAGCCTTGTCCTGACTCTCACAACTTACACACAGAGACACGAAGTAACAGCATATAATCCTGTATATTAAATGAAACAAAAACAACAAATGAACAGATAACCGTCCCTGCTTCCCTATGGCGATAAGCTGATCACGAATAACACACAAAGATAAACCTGTAACAATAAACTCTAACCACCAAGTCCTTAAACAGTCCAAAAACAGTGGGAACAGATGTTGTGGAATGAAGGAACAAAATGATGATCCTGTGCACAGTTTGCTGTAAGAAATGTATAAACAGTCCTACCAGTATTCCTGATGTGGCGAGGGGTATGATTAGCAGCACTCCCTCCGACAATGGCGGTGGTAAATCTGACAGACTGCTCAACACGACGGGCAGGCATAAGACGGTCCATACATCCATACAGGCGGTGATCCAGGCAGATGATGCAGATGGCAAAACAGACAGATGAACACAGATACAAAACAGACTTTTTTCTCCTCCTTTTACTGTCAAGCCAGCTTCCTTTTAAAGTTCCCGCCAGTCCCTCTTGTCCCCGCGCTCCCTGCAGTCCTCCAATCAGAGAAATGCTCCCAGGGCCCTGGGAAATGGAGTCCTTTAATATGTAGCACTGCCACAAATTTTCCACTTCTCAGATTAGGTGGGACTGCTGCCTTGTATAAAGTCTGTGAAAATCTGTTTTGACTTTTTATATATCTCAAATCTATAGATTTAAAACAGTTTTTTTAATGGTATAATCCTATATTCAACAAAGATATCTTAACAGAATTGTTGATTGGTAAACAGACCTTTATTACCAAGGGATTGGAGGAGGTAGGACACTTTAATCCTTCTTCATCCATCCATTGCAGTGAGAATTGTCTGAAGAAACAGTAATGCAATATTTCCATGGCTGCTTCTTTTTACAATTCATTTACAATATGCAAATAGTGACCTTTTTGTTTTTTGCCTCACTTTAGGCCTATATAGGTTTGTATATTGATTTTTCTCACCCATGTTTAATACTTTATTCCAAGTATAGTTGTAAAATAGAACTTTGAAATTTAGGGGACAGTTTACGGGTTGTGGTTGTGTCACAATTTACCAAGTCACACTGCAGTCATTGTCATGCTGTATTTCATGAAACATGGTGCATGAGGTGTTGTGGCTTTTGAACAGAGGGTGAAGTGTGGTTTTTCTGAAGACGGAAAGCAAGTTTGTCTTTTAAAAAGCTCTTCTTGAAAAAATATAACTTTCCAGTATTAAAAATACTGACTGAAACAATGCATTAGAGTCACTTGTATCCTAGCAGCATTAAAAAAAAAAAGTCCTTGTATGTCCTAAGTCCATAGTAATATACTACTGTCAGTTAGCACGCTCTTTTTACTCATGTTTTTTTTTGAAAGCAAGACATGTAAAGTTTAAAGTAATCATCTCTAATTCTAAACATGATGTCTGTAACATGTTCCAAAACAATTGGGACAGGAGAGTACTTACCTCTGTGTTCCATCACTTTTCCCTTTAATAACATTTAATAGTTTGGGAACTGAAAACACCAGTTCCTGGAATGTTGAAATAGGGTTTTTTTTTCTCATTTTTGCTTGGTATGTTACTTTAACTGCTCAATAGTCCTGGGCCTCCATTTTCATATCTTGCACTTCAAAATGCAGCAATAAGGGACAGGTTTTGGACTACAGGCAGGCCAGTCTGGCACCCTCATTCTCCGACTGTGAAGCCAAGAAGTTGTAATATGAACTAAATGTGAAATATGCAAGGACATTCCTGAAAAAGGCATCGTCTAGATTGCAGCATATACAGTAGCCTGCAAAAAGTTGGACACCCCTGCTTAAAATGTCTGTTATTGTGAATAGTTAAGTGAGCAGAAGATGAACTGATCACTAAAAGGCATACAGTCTAAGATGGCACATTTCTTTAATATTTTAAGCAATGCTACATTTTTATTTCCATCATTCACAGGTACAAAATACCAAAAAAATTAAAATGGCCTGAAGCCATTGAAAGTTTGGGCACCCAACATGGTTAGCACTTAGACCCCCCTTGGCAAGTGTCTCAGCTTGTAAATGCTTTTCTGCAGAATTCTTGGGCCGTCTTGCATGCACTGCTCTTCTGAGATCTCTCCTCAGATTTTCAACGATGTTTAGGTCGGGGGACTGTGACGGCCATGGCAAAACTGTCAGCTTGTGCCTCTTTAGGTATTACATAGTAGATTTTGAGATGTGTTTCATATCCCATCCTCTTTTTAACTTCAACTTTTGTACAGATGGTATGATGTTTGCTTCCAGAGTTTGCTGGTATTTATTTGAATCCATTCTTCCTATTACCATTGACATGTTCCCAGTGCCACTGGCTGCAACACAAGCCCACTGGCTGACCAGTTCACCCCTTTGCTTAATAGCTGGTTTTTTTCCCTGGAATGAAGCACCCTTTTTTCTTCAAACTACCTTTGCATATTGTTGTCAAAAAGTTCTTTTTTGACTTTATCTGTCCACAGGACTTGTGTCCAGAATGCATAAGGCTTGTTTAGATGTTCATTTACAAAATTCGGGCACTGAATTTTGTGGCAGTACACAGGAAGGTTTTCTTCTGCTGACTTTACCATGAAGGTCATATTTGGTTGGGTGTCGCTGCACAGTAGAACAGTTCACCACCACTCCAGAGTCTGCTACTGTAAATCTTCCTCAAAGTCTTTTTTGCAGTCAAATGGGGTTTTTAGTTCCCTTTGTCGCAATCCAACGAGCAGTCCTTTCAGAAAGTTTTCTTGGTCTTCCAGACCTCAACTTGACCTCGACTGTTCCTGTTAACTGACATTTCTTAATAACATTACAGACTGAGGAAACAGCTACCTGAAAACGCTTTGCTATCTTCTTGTAGCCTTCTCCCGCTTATGTTGAGCATCGATTATTTTATTTTTCTGAGTGGAGTGCCAGGCAGCTGCTTAGAGAAGCCCGTGGCTGTTGATAATTAGGACAAGGCTTGAGGAATCAGAGAATTTATACACCTTTGCAATTTGAATCACCCGGAGATTCCCAACAATGACTGTGAACAAGCCATAGTCCTAATGAGCTGATTAAGGTCTGAGAACTTGGAAAAAGTTTTCTGAGACCTCAGATATCGTCGGGTGCCCAAACAAATTAAAAAAGTACACTTATCTTGCATAAAACGCTGTAAAGAAATGTTGTTATCATTAACTTTATACCTTTTGGTAATCAGTTCATCTTCTACTTACTTAACTATTCACAGTAACGGAGACATTTTAAGCAATGGTGCCCAAACGTTTGCATGCCACTGTATGGCTCCAAAATGTGTATGTACACTTTAGCATTAATGGTGCCTTCACAAACGTGCAAGTTTACCATACCACGGGCACTTATACACCACCACCATACCATGACAGAAGCTAGCTTTTGAACTTGATGTTAGTATCAAAGGATTATCCTCATTTTCTTTGGTCTGGAGAACACTTGTGTCCATTTTCTCCAAAAGCTACTTGTCAGACCACAACACACATTTCCAATTTGTGTCAGTCACTCTCAGATAACCTTTAGCTCAAAGAAGTCGGTGGTGTTTCTGCATGTTGTATAATATATGGATGGCTTCTGCTTTGTGTAATATAGTTTTAGCTTCCTTTTTGTAGATGCTCTGGCACACTACGATTACTGACAACGGTTTAAAAACACTCCTGAGCCTGTGTTTAAATGTCTTTGTTTATATAGTGTTGTCCAAGGGCTTGAAGAACATGGGCATTTATTACTGGTTTGTGACCCTGCCCTTTACTCACACTGATTTCCCTCATTTTCCTGAATTGTTTCATGATGATATGAACCATAGATGTTGCAATCCCTAAACTCTTTGTAATTATACATTTTGTTATTCTTAACTGTTAAACTATTTGCTAATATAGTTCAACACAAAGTAGAAGGCCTCGACCCATCCTTGCTTGTAAATGATAGGGCCTTTCAGGGATGCTGTTTTTACACTCAATCATGATGGCGTCACCTGCTACCTAATCACCTATTTACCTGTGTAAAGTTTCAAAAAGGTTTTTTACACGTTCCAAAAAGACGCGCCTGTCCAAATTTTTGCAAAACGCGTTGCAGATCTCAATATTGGAATTGGCTTATATTTACAAATTTATTTTAATTTTATGATGTTAAAATCTTATATGTGTTATGTTTGTAGCACTGTGTGATAAACAACTGGAGCTTATCCTGGCAGCATCAGGTGCGCTGCATGGAGTGACTTTGGATGGGATGTGGGTATGCTTGTGTACATACCCACCTTTGCCCCACACTGGGAAAATTTACAGTCTCCACTGGCTTTACTATGTGGAAGGAAACTGGTTTTAAACAAGCATAAACCACAGCGAGCACAGAGAAAATGTGTAAAATGCACACAGACAGTAACTGGGTTGGGTATTGAGCCCTGCTGGGTATCTGGTGCTGTGAAGCAGCTTTACCACAAAGCAACTCACTGTGTTATACAATTACATGTAGTAGTGTAGGCAGTAAAAAAAAAAAGGGGAAGGTCAACAAAATAAATGATGTGACAATACATGAAAAATGGTTTGCCTCCATATCTTTTTTGATTTTTAATGTTTTTGACAACTTTTATGATGGGTTGTGCATAATTTAACTCCGTAAAATAACTGAGATGTAAAAACAAATATTACTCACTCTGACACTTAAATTAAATACACTCAAATCAATTACCTCCTACCATCAACAAGTATACATATTTTTTAGAATGAACTTATTGCTGCCAAATCCTAAAGTGGTCTTTTGAAATGCAGTCGATTCCGGTTAATTGGACCACCGTTAAATCGGACCAGCCGCTTATTCGGATCGAATCCTAAAGAACCGAAACAGATCATATTACATAAGCCTAATATTCTTTGCTTATTTGGACCAAAATTCTGTTTGATCGGACCAAAGAACGTGACAGAGAACAAGAAAAAGAAGCCACAAGTCGCCCGCGGAAAGCAGATGTAAAGCGGGTCAGCGACATCGGGAGGATCCCTGGGCTCCCCAGGAGGATTTATGCTTTTATCAAAGGTCAGGAAGTTGGAAAATATGTACCAAGTGCAAACCAGTGGGGGTGAACATGCCTGCCGTTTCTTTCCTAAAACGGACCGCCCAGTAGCCGGCGACATGAAGTTGCATTCTGTTTACGCTCGTCAGATCACACTAGACAAGTTCTTCAAATGTTGACTGAAATTTGGTAATGTAACCTTTTTTATTGTGCTTCGCACGCTGAGTGTTGTGTAGATCGCTTCGAAGAATTTGTAGATTTCTTTTTCAGTAAACAAAGTTTTAAGCAACTGTACATGTACGTAGTTCATGTTTGTACGTTCGCCATACGCATGTGCAGCACAATAAAAGTCATAATGACATTTTAATATGCTACTTATAGTCCCGTCTTGGTTGCACATGTATAGGGCATGTTTGTGTAATCAGACCAGCCGGTTATTAGGACCCAAATGATTGCGTCCCAATGTGGTCCAATTAACAGGAATCGACTGTGGTATAAGCACCTAGCCTTCTTTGCAGGTAAAAGTTATAAAGAGATTATTTGTCAGCTTATTTTTAAATGTGATTGTTATTGTTTTGTCACTTTAACAGTTTTAAAGAAATGCATGTCACACACAAATGCAAATATATATCTCTATCTTTTCATTAGATTATGCCTACATAGCTCTTAACACACAAAAAATCCAGTCAGAGTGCCATGACTCATCACCATATGATCATAAGAGAACTACTTGTACATACAGTGCTAACATTGTAAAAATATGGAAACCACTGTAAATTGGATAAAAAGTATTTAGTACGGATATAAGCAAGGCTGCATTAAGAACTACATGGACTTTGGAGTGTTAAAACTCAAAAGACGCCCTCTCGCCTCATTAGGCACACACATATACTTCGATATTACGAGCATCACTTGCATCATAAATCTGGCAAAATTCAGAAAACAAATCAGTATTAGCACACCCTACTTTTTGTTCATTTGCACATTACAATGAATGTAACAAGTGGATGAGTAAATGCTGTGCAACATCACATCTGGGGTAGATCAACTTTCTTCTGATAGTGCAGCTAATGAACATCAGTTAAATATTTTTAAGAGGCTCGTGCCAATTTGTGAAAAAAAAGATGTGTAACTGAGCATTTTGCATTTGCTCATTAGCACCAAATAAACTAAAAGACCATACAGAGGGTTTTCTTTGTTCGGGTTTGGGATTGTTGGGTGTGTCTTCTCTCCTGCGGTGGTCTTGTTGTCTTCCACATTTTTGTTTCCCTCTTTGTTATTGGATTGTTGATTGCTGATAGATGGGACAGTGTTAGGCGTTCTGATTAGTGTCCATTGTGGTATACAGCTTGTTGAAATCATAATTATTTATTTTAGCTATTGCTAAACAACATCTTTTGCTTCTTTCTTTAATTTTTCTTTCACTTTGAATGACCTTTCATTTTGTCTTTTTCTTTATTGCATCACGGTAATGCATCAAGTGTACAACCTCTTAAAAATTACAAATTAGGAACAAACCTGCTCTGATCATGCCCTAACTTTTTTTTTTTTTTTTTTTAAAAGGTTTTTATTTAGATAACGCTGGGTAGATTTTGCATTCATAAGAATCCAAGTGAGGCAGGAGCTGTTGTGGGTGTCTGTCCTGTCACTAAAAACTTAGATTTTTTCCTGTTGTTAGGCATTTTTTTTCTTGTATTTGCTAAGGCCACAGGGTGCGCACCCAAAAAAACCTGATGACAAGTTTGGCCATACATATAAATGCCAGCTAGGTTAAACATAATATACAGTAATTTAACATGGCAAAGACATGCAGTTTAGGTGGATTGGCGATTCTAAATTGGCCCTAGTGTGTGCTTGGTGTGTGGGTGTGTTTGTGTGTGTCCTGCGGTGGGTTGGCACCCTGCCCAGGATTGTTTCCTGCCTTGTGCCCTGTGTTGGCTAGGATTGGCTCCGGCAGACCCCCGTGACCCTGTATTCGGATTCAGCGGGTTAGAAAATGGATGGATGGATGGTTTAAAAAATGTGTAAAGGCAAATGTACTTTTTAAACATCTCTCGAGCAAAAAAAAAAAAACAAACTTGCCCATCCATCCATTAACTAAATTCACTTATTCCAGTTTCAGGGTCACTGGGAGCCTGAACCTAACCCATCTGAACAAAGCACAAGGCAGGAACCAGCTTTGGAAGCAGAGATGGCCATCACTCTCTCGCTGTAATATCTGGCTAGTTTAGAGTTACCAATTATTCTAATAAACGTCTTTGCAATGTGGTAGGAAATCCGGATTACTGGAGATAAAGCCACACAGATGTTGATGGAGGAGACGTGCAGGCTCGACACAGTCTGTGGCCGTGCCTGGAACTGAAACACTGAAATCAGTTTTCTGAAGCAGAACAAACCACCACACCACCATGCTGCTCATGTTCAAGTGTTAAGTGCAGAAAGACTCCAGGTGCTTTGTGAACTTAAAACAAATGTACAAGGTTAAGGGAGCCTGTATGCTGTTGCTTGTGTAAATATCTCTGAGCTCTTCGGAGAAGGGAAATTTACATGAAGTGAAACTAAAAACTAGACCTCTAAAAGTAGAGTGATAATTTTAAGTTATTGCCAGGTTTTTCTTTATGTTAAATCTTTATTTTAATGCACATACCTAAACTTTCAGGTGGCTACTGCTGTAGCTTTAAAATAAATTGAGAAATTGCAAACTTCAAACAAATAGCCTTTTGTTATTTAATATAATTTATTGCTGTAGGATTTTTTTTTATAGAAAATTCCCATTACTCTGTGACACATCTCTTGTTCTTGCTGTATTGCAACATCTGGCAAAACACTTTCTGCTACATGCTGCCAGTTTTTCCTTTGTGGAGCCACATACTTTTCTTTGTAAAATTTTAACTCCCACATTCTTACGTTGGCCAGAGTTGTTTTAATAGCATAAATTCTTTGCACATCCCAAGCACTTTAATTTTGTTATCATTCTTATTAAATCTCTAAAGGAAAAGTCTTCTAGGTGGGTGCAGGTTTGCACTGCTAACATTTCTTAAATTGCTGTGATGGCTTCATTAGTGCAAAGCTTTTTTTTTGGTGGAGGTCTCACACAGTTATTATTTACATTGTTATCATTATTTATTTATAAAGAAATTGTCATTTAATATCGCTGTGTACATATAGTGTGTGCGACCTAGACCAGAGATTGTCATTAACACCGGAGTAAAATGTCTTTGGCCTTTTTTCTGTGTTGATTGGTGTCAAATGGCCTTTTGCAAATGCACGTATAATATGGAATCCGATATGCAGGGACACCTTCAAGTAAAGGATAAGATTATTTTTAGGATGTAGCCTGGCAGAGGAGCAGCTCCCAACATAGACAAATTATGTAAGGGCCTGTTACACGGCATTTAGTAGTGTTGTCTTCCCAAAGCCAAAAGAGAATTAAATATTGTTTCTAAAATCAAGCCTGTGCACTTCTTATCATATAGCTCTGTAATAAATCAAGTGTATTTTCATTAATCAAATGGCATATTTTCAAAATGCTTCCATGGAGGAATGTTGAGGCAGCACTTTTGAAAACAGTTTCTCATGAAGGTTACGTTTCTGCACATATATACAAGGTTGTTCATCACACGCACTTGTTAAGCAGTTTGAAGATTGGTAGGTCCTGCATTGTATGAGAGTTTCATTTTTGTCTTGAGTTCACGTAGAGGTAGAGTGAAAACTTGAGATACTGCAAGGCTTTCCTTTTGAAATTGATTTATGGTAGTTTATTTCCTATGCTGGTTTTGAAGCATGTGAGAAACTTTTGCAGAGGTATAAACGAATTGCTATGTAATTATTTGTTATCATGATTTTAGCATATGTGAAATACAATGATTAATACAATCCATTTGGTATTACTAGGGGGCTCTGCCCCCTGATCCCTTTGCTTGCCAACCCCTGTGCAGGTCCTGCTCGCTATTCATTTCCCAGATCTGCTGCTTGCGACAAATTGTGCTGTGCTTTTGGATAAACATGAATAGCTTAGATATCTCCGTCTTTCAAAACTATTATCGCTGACAATCTGTCACATGTTAGTTTATTATATATGCGAGTGTGATCTTTCGAATTCATATGGAAATTCAAGAAAACTTCTCTGTCTGTGTTTTTCAGATAAATTTTGTGTAAAGTGCGATACTTTTGGACGTATGGATTTGTATTCATTATTGGCTGTAGAATTTCTAATACATCCAATTGTTTAACTCTTTCAATTCTATGTTGCATCGCTTTTTCGTGATCAGAAATCTAAACCTGGCCGAATTGTGGTTTCTTTGAAATTAAACTTGTAGTAGCTCTGTCATATCACCTATATCTATATACTCTTATCTCTTTTTGCTGTTCCGTTATTTCACCAAGTAATACTTTTCGTTTGTTAGCGCTAATGCGATCTTTACTATCAGTTTTTTGAGACTTTTGAATTTTAGTGCTTTCATAATCTCTAACCTGCTCTGCATGTGTATTGCTCCAATGTTTTTGAACCTCTTTACGATGTTCTACTTTGTCTTGTACTCATTGTGTCTTTTATTTCCGCCCCCGCTTGGACCTGTTAAGTTTTCAATTCATCTCTTAGCACAAAGTCTCATCTTGTGGGATGTGAAATTATCTCTCTGAAAAAGTCTTGTCTCATCCCAAGATTTTTTTATATAATAGAGAGATGGCCTTTTAATGATGTACAAAATATAATTGAATTAGAAATGTGTGTTGCAAAAGAGTGTTCCATCAAAACAAAAGAATATACTTGAAATAAACAGGGGGTGGTTCTCAAATTAACAAGCAATGAAGACATTCTGTTTAATTCACAATGTTTCACACATACATTGTGGCTCCAGCCCCGGCCGGGATGCCCAGGAGGACCGGAGAAGGGCTTGTACCTCCTCCAGACCGCGAGGGGGCGTCTGACCTGGTTATGTTGGGGCCCACGGATAAAGGGCTTGGAAGCCCAGCCCTGTAGGGACCCGTGGCCACCGCCAGGTGGGGCCCCAGTGCCTGAATATCCCTGGAGCCCAGCACTTCCTGGTGTGGCAGAAGTGCTGGGGGGAAGACGACAGGGGACACCCGGACGGCTTCCGGGTGTGCAGCCGGCACTTCCGCCACACACGGGGGCGTGGCTACAGAGGAGTGCTGCCTATTTAAGGGGCTGCCTCCCTTCAGGCGACGGCGGAAGTCAGGTGGAAGAGGACGGAGCTACAGAGAGGACTGGAGGTAGCCAAGAGAGAGGCACAACGACTGTGAGGCCTGGACATTGGGGGAACGGTGCAAGAGGCACTGGGACGTGCACTGAACTGTGTAAATATAATTATAGTGTAAATAAATGTGTGTTGGGTGAACAATGATGTCCGTCTGTCTGTGTCCGGGTCCGAGTCCACAACATGTATACACAAACCTTTAGTGGTGTTAGAATGGTGCAAAAAAAAGAAAATGTCAGTTTTTATTCTTGTTCTTTACAGAGCATTTTGTGTGTGAGTTGCGGTTGAATCATGCCAGCTGTGGATTGAACGTCTGTTTTGTGGGCTTCAGCAGTCATGTTGGTAAATTTTCAAACTACATGAACTGTCCACCCTTCTGCTATAACCAGATTACAGTGGCATTTTTCACATCTCCTGGATAAAACACTCCCACCTAGACCGTGAAAGTATTTAGGTTTTGATGTTACCTACATTCAGATTTGAATGTACCACATCTTATTATTAAAATACTTGTTTTTCTGAATGTATGTTTTGATTTAGGAACTGGTATTTCTTTTTAGATTGTGGTTTGCATATAAGGGTGTTTTAATAAAACAGTGCTACTCAGCAAAAGATCTTCAGTGAAGCATTGACATTTCCGTTTTGTGTGCATGGTGATCTTCCTTTGTGATGAGGTTAGTGAAATGGCTGCTTTCAGGAGATCAAAACAAGTTTTTAGCTTTACTTTTACTGTAACCCCAAACTAAATTAGCTGAAATGTACAGCAGAAGAATTAGCTCTCCTTAAACTGGAGGAGTGTCCCAAAGTGGTACAGTAAAGCAACTCCATGGTTTGAAACTGTTTGGGCTTCATCAGAAATGAAAAAAATAAAACGATTGCTATGGCACAGTACAAATGTAGTTCTCCACTTGAAGCTAATGCTGCATTTGTCATACGGTGCAACTGGGAAGTCAGAAGTCTCAATTGTGTTGTTTGTGACCTCTGCCCATTTTGCGCCACCCGAGTTAGACAGTAAACATAGATGCCCCCATGAAAGCTGGTGTTCCTGGAACAAGCACTAATAGTTCTATAGTCTGGATCAAAGAAGAAACTGATCAGCAAGAAAGCTGCAGAAAAGTATGTTGTCATGTATAAAAAATATTTTATGCTCTTGGCTGCAATTTAACAGAGGTATTTCTACTTGGAAGCTGCAGCTAAAAAACTGCACAAAGCAACCATTGAGTGCAATGTACAAATAGTTGCATTTACCAAGCTAACGTTGGTTAGTCCGTTACTGCTAATTCTGGTAATGTTATAGTTTACCTTCTCAATATTCAGTATTATAGATTGAGGTGATTCATTTAAAGTAAATTCTTCTAATAAATTAAACCTATGAAGTGTTAGCTTACTTCCAGTTCGCAGTATTCATAGCCATTTTGGATTCATGCCATAATTTTAAGTCAGTCAAACTTGGTGTTGAGAGACCAGGCCGGAATTTGCGAGTGGGAATTCCGAGTTTGGCCCTGCGTTCTCTTTCAGCACTGACAGCAAAGACTTGAACAAGAAAAGGATAGGGAGAGGAAGAACAGACAGATGAGTTTGTGAGGTGAAATCACTGTGGCGCTAGATTGAAATGTCAAAATGAATACATCGAGTGAGGGACAAGGATGTGACGATTTTCAGGGTGTTATGAAGGGTGTGAGTGAATTGGGTGAGAGTATATACTGTATATAGTGCCGTGCCAGTGTTGTATGCAAAAGGCAGCTACAATGGCAGTGAATAACTCCTCTGTGGCTCATTGCATGTTTGCTGGTGTGGCATACATTGAATATAAATCTGTAGCAGAGGTGACAAGAACATTTCACATTAAGATTAAGGTGCCTTAGCAAGCAAGAGTTCCTTCTTGTCTAATGAAAGTCCATCTACTGGGATTATGAAGAACCTGTTTGTTAGCTCACTGTAGACCATAGGAACACCAGAAAATATGAAACTGTTCAGATAAGCCGTAGACATTCAAAAAGATGTCAGTCAGTATAGTTTGAAACTGGACTCAAATCTTCAGCAAGATTTTTTTTCCAACACCCATATAAAATACAAATTATGCTTACATTCTTTAGGAATCATTTACTGTTGCAATTTTTTTTTACTCTTTTACTTTGATTGTATATTAAGGCTGTATTAAACTATTTGTGAACTCATTAATGATAATGATGGAGCTCATTTTAAAAATGTTATTTAAGAGAAGATAAATAACCTGCATCAATTAATTCATTTTTGAACTATTTCATTCCTTATCCAGCAAAATGTGTCAAGGGACTCAGTTAAGCGTCCTTTCAAAAATCCAAATATCCTAGCACCACACTCACAAAAATTTCTTGCAGCTTTACTAACTCCTGCACTAAGCATTTCCACTAGCAGTGGTAGACCTCGGTATCTATTCCCATTTTGAATGTGATTGTTTTAGGTTCAAGCCCGAAGTGTGTATGCATGTTCTCTTTGCGTGTAAGTCTGTTTCCTGTAGGTGCTCCAGTGTCCTCTCACAGTCCAAAGACCCACAGGTTAGTGTGTGTCTGTGTGTGTCCACCCTGGGGTGGGCTGGCACCCTCCCTGTTTAGGCATTTTTCCTGCCTTAGTCCCTGTGCTTTGTTGGTTGGGATGGGCTCCATCTACCTCATTACCGTACCCACATTAAGAAGGTCTAGATGGATGGTGTATTGTTATAGAATATAGTATTCTTCCTCTTATAGAAATATTCATGTGACAAATACATTGAATGGAGACAAAAATGTTTAGTTTTTTATTATATGACTGTTGTTATTTGTGTATTTATGACTCTGCTGTCATCATCATGCTAATCCTCTTTTTGGGACCCTGTACGGTACTGGCCCTCAGATTAAAACGTTTTTTTTTTTTAAAAGGTCAGAAGAATAGTGGCTCATATTTTATTTTAAAGGTAATATGGCCTATTTAATTTGGCTTCTTTAAGACCAATTGTAGACTAACCTTGGGTATATTGGGTAAATTATTTTTCAATTTGTCTAGATTTTGTTCTTGTTATAATACTCAATCCATGAAGGTTGAGACTTTTGTATACTTTGCATAGTAGTGGTGTTTTTTTTTTTTTGTTTTGTTTTGTTTTGTTTTTTTGTAACCGGTGATCCACCTCAGTCCTACTTGGTTACTGTTTTCAGGCGATTGATTGGTCAAATTTTCACACTCTCAAAGCACGTATGAGCCGTTAATTTGTATTAGTGAACTTTTATTTAGTAAAACTGGCAATAATGGTGGCTTTTCTTTTTTTTTTTTTTTTGGAAAAAATAACCTGCAGTATTTGTTTGCATAATTAAGCTAAACTCTGCAGGATATGTTTTTTTTTAATATACAGTATGATTCTTAAAATATTGCATTCACTTAAATTTAGCAGTTGAAATTGTTTATGTTACGCACAGACCATCCATCTGTCTGTCCCTCCCTCCATACATCCATTCATTCTATAACCTATGCCATCCTGTTCATCTTGGTTATATTATGTTTTATTAGAGAAACCCCCTTTGGGACATGACTGGAAATTGTTGATTTGTTATTTGAAAGCTTAGGCAGAACAAAGCTGAAATTACACACCACACCAGTTACCACACATCGTATTATTGTGTTTTAAATTTAAAAAGGTATTTTTAAGGGAAAGTGATCTGCATCCACACTTTTCATGTTGTTTACAAACGTCCTCCTCCGACAGTAAAACGACCAAGAATGCATATGACTTGGCTGCTTGCCTACATTGAGCAGGTGCACATCAGGGTAAACAGAAGGAGGAAGTGTCCTCCATGCCAGACATTCATCTACAGCTTGCACATGGAGAACAGCAATGGAGAATAATTTAAAAAAAACAAGACAGATGACGAGGTATAATTCATATTCAGAGAAACGCACAAGTATAAGGTGAACAGAGCAGCTGAGAAAATCTTCAGTTAAAAGAGGGGCTGTGTAATGAGCATGAACCAATCTGAGCGTGAATAGTGTCTGTGTTTTCAAAACTCGTCATTTTCACCCATCCACATTGCAATGCTAAGGGGCCGTTTTCAGAAATATAAGGCTCAGGAGAACATTTTCAAAAGTCTAAGTTTTTTCAAAGGTTAAAAATGGTAAGGTATTGCGGACAGAAGGCAATAAAAGAGGCTAATGTCAGTGTTTTTAAACAAAAACGTAGTAGTGTGGACATAATTTTGGACTGAATTCAGGCAGAATTGGCATGTGTTCAAATATACAGCGCCACACTTGATGATAATTCAAAATAAGTGCAGGCATTTCACATTGATAGCTCTAATAATACTGTATGTTTTCTAATATTCGAAACTTGATTTATTCTTTTAACTCCTATAATGTTATCATTGACTGTGGTTAACTCATATCTTTTTTTTTTCTTTTCTGTGTTTGTGTTCAATTAATAATACTTCTGTTGATTAAGCATTTTCTGAAGATTGCTGGACGTATATGTAATAATTAAGAGCACATTTTAAATATTCTAGTCCATTAAAAAAACACATGGGATCCATTTTCAAAAGTAAATCTCGCCTAAATAGGGGAAAAAACTAGCCTGAAATTAAGGAAAAGACTACTATATTAAAGTAACAACCTACCAAAAATTTCTTATCAAGATTAGTTATTCTAATGGGTAACTTTAGAGAGGAAAATACTTTTTTGTACAGTAATATTATTTTAATTAAAACCAAATTATCTTTGTTTTTATTTTATATTTGTTTGAACATAGTAGGCTGCTCTACATGCTTATAAATTATATAGAGATACAAACAGAACGTTTTTGAAAAATGAAAACTTTCTCCTGAAAATGCCAATGTGTATAAGTTAAGAGTATAGCAAATGTTTCTTAATTTACTTAGCTATTGTAATACTGCCAATATAATTGGTTTATTTATCTGACATGGATGCCATACAACTTCCAATATGTTTAACTTAATATCCACAGAGGTTACATACTTAATATTGAAATGAATTGCAGCTGCACAATTACAAATATATTATGCCTCTTGAACTGTTTAAACCTTTCTGTTTTGACAGCTTGTCTCTTAACTGTAGCAGTACCCGTGGTCCAGGGCCTCTGTGGTGCTCCTGATGTTCCTCTCCCACCACTGAAGATCCCGGGTGGGCGAGGGAATGGTCAGAGGGATCACACTCTTTCAGCTCGGCTGCTGTATTCGGTAAATCCCCTTTTTTTTTTTTTTTTTTAATTAGTTCATGTTTTCTTATCCAGGTGAGGTAAACAGGCCTACCAGAGCAGGTGCAAAGCAGAAGATCACGTGGTCAGCTGACCCATATCTATATTTAGTCAGCAGCAAGTGCCATGCACATAATACACTGACATCAGAGAACCTTCCCATAAACAATATAAAGAACACTAAAGTAGATGATTCCTTAAAAAAAAATAAAATAAAAGAGCCAAGGTACTAATACTAAAATATATTGCATTCCTGCCTGGCTGCCCACTCCAGTTATGGCATGAATGGAATTCATAATTTCTCACTGTATTTGTATGAGTTTCCTCTTGCTTCTTGTTTTCCTCCCTCAGTATAAATATGTGATGTCAGGATGATTGTACTAAATGATTGTTATATGTGTGTTTGCTTGTATCTATTTGCTCTGTGATGAGCTAAAATCCGGGGTTGGTAAGGTGTTATACCCAGTGCTGCCTGACCAGACTTCAGATTCTGTAGCCCTGTACTGAAAGATGCTGACTCAGAAAATGGATGAATACATGATAATATGGATCTCATGTCCATTACCAAGTGAATTATATATTGACAGATATATGCCTTCAATTCCGTAAAAGTAAGTGTATAATCACATATTCATTATTGGTAGGTAAATGAGCTGTGGAATAACTGGCTATCAAAAGGAATATATAGTTTACTGGAAAAAAAGGTTGATAAACAATATGTTAATAAAAGAACAAAAATGAAATAAAAAAATGATAAATAATGAAGAAACTATCCACAAAACATAAGCCATAAAGGTACCATTTCAGTCCACAATGTACTGTACACGCTAATTAAAATGTGATTGTGATTTTTAATTCACCTGGATAAAAGTAAAAGTCATCAAATACATTTGACCAGGGCCCGGCCACATCACAGCTTAGAATAGTGAAAATCCATAGTTGGTTGTACCCAATCACATAACCAAAACTAAAATTAATGCTAAAAATAAAAAATTCAAATGTCAGTACCACGTAAATTAGTGAATACCAAGATTATCTAGGTAATTACATTTACATGAACACTTTTTAAAACAGCCTTTACAATCATACACTTTTCAAATCAGGCTTGTCTTTTGCTGCTATGAGATTTAGGTTTTTAGTAGTACAGTATATAGTGGAGACCTTTGCAGGCTAAAAACACACATACTAGAGGTAATATTTAATAGACAAGTCGTATCGATTCAAATTTAACAAGTTTGCTCTAACTATAAGACTACTTCTGTAAAATCAAACTTGTCAACTAAAGATTAATCCATTATTTCAGAATTCCTATAAAACCGCCTTTGTCCTGTTGTTTTCAGGTCGTTCCATTTAAGTGATTGAGGGTGCCTGTGCACTAATCCAGAATGAGCCATTGGATTGGACTGACTATAACTGCTGTAATTACTTAGGACTCACAATTGCTCCCGTATCATCAAATATGTGCCATATTTACTTTCCTTACATTGGTCACATATTAAATACTACAGGGTTGTCCAGATCAAATTATGCAGATCCAGATTGCCTGGATGACTTTGATTTATGTGGGGACGATTCCAGTTCGACGCGAAGACGATTCTTCATGTCGTCAGTTTGCACACTTCTCGATGGTCCTGGATTTTTCGGTTGATTTTCTATGTGTCAGGGATGCCAGGGGTGACGACCCGGCCGAGATGCCTTGAGGGACCGGAAGAGGGCGTGCGCCCACCTTGGGCGTGCCGCCACCCTGGTTGCTTTGGGGACCACGGGTTGAGGGCATGGAAGCCCGACCCTGTAGGGGCCCGTGGTCACCGCCAGGGGGTGCCCCAGTGCCTTGGGAACCCTGGACCTCAGCACTTCCGTCACACCAGGAAATGCTGGGGGGAAGAGAAGCAGGGACACCCAGAGTGCTTCTGGGAGTGCAGCCGGCACTTCCGCCACACGGGGGCGTGTTGGCGGGTGATTGCCGGGGAGCACCTGGAGCATATCCGGGTAAAGATAAAAGGGGCCACCTCCCTTCATTCGAGGCTGGAGTCGGGTGAGGAGAGGACGAAGCAGGAGAAGTGAGTGTGGAGGCGGCCCGAAGAAAAGCATTGTGTGTGGCCAGGACTTTGGGGGTTGTGTGAGCACTTAATAACTTGTAAATATATTTGTAAATAAACGTGTGGTGGGTGAAAAACAACATGTCTGCCTGTCTGTGCCCGGGTTCCGTTCACATATGTAACAAACTTAACAAGTTATAGCGTAATGAAAATTGCATAATTAGATCTGGACCACCCTATATATTAAAGAATATCACTTCCTGTGTCAAAAAACTAACATGATCCAAGTTAATGAAGCGTACTGCTTTAACAGCCCAGGCTAACTATGCATCACAGAGGCTATGTGCTTATTTCAACCTATCGGACATCCTCAGATTGATCTGCATTGTTCGTTAAATCATTATGAGCAGAGTTCTACAAATCCTGGCCAATTTTTAAATACTTACTAAATAAATGGAACATGTGGAGTAACTCATTTTGTTACCTTTGTAGAATACCCACTAATACAGATAAGATGGTTAGAAAATAAATGTATAGTCGGATGGAAAAGTGTACCCATGTTTATTACATTTTAGAGGATGAATGCGAAGCCTCCATTCCTTTATTGGGACTGTGTATAGTGCTGCATTAAAAAGTGACTCATTTTGCAACTATTTGTAACTGCCTCGTTCAGATTTGTGACGCAAGTTAAAACAATTACAATTCACAGCTCACTGGTCCTATCATTGTGCTCTCAAAGAATACACCATGTATTTTTATTTCTGAACTAAAACTGTTTATGAATAAATGTATCAATAACAAAAGCCTTTTTTGCCTTGAAAGCGCAGCAGGATTTTAAATTTATTAAGTTAAACATGCAGGAGTTTTAAAATAAAAGAGTACAAAGTTCAAGTCTTATGACTTTATAATAGAAGCAGCAAACTTTTATTATGAATTCTCTCCTGCAACTTGCATACCTTGTTAACAATTTTTCAACACCTGCTTCTTTCAAACTTGTGTACATACCTGATTTTGTTGATACATGATGTTTATAGATTTGACATAATTTGAATATAACTGAAAAAAGGGTGCTAAAGGATTGCTTGGGGACAAACCTGCATGCAGGCCAGATCTAGCCTTCAGGCCACTAACTGATATTCCTGCCTGTATATTGTGTTTAATTATATTATTGATTTTTTTAAAAATTGCTTTTGTGTAAATGCTTTTGATGAAGGGATTATCTTTGCCTACATGTGAACATTGTTTGTAACATGTCTGAAATATTTTACCAATTCATTTTCTAATCTCCCTTTGCTCATCGTAGTGGATAAAGGGTTTAGCCCTGGAGCACTGGGACCAAGACAAAAACAAACTTTGGAAGGAGTGTCATCTGGTACAAGCACAAATCCACTGATGTGGGAAGATTTAGAATCACAAATTAAACCTAAACACACAATTGTGGTTTATGTGGGAGGAATAAAGCTGAATATTCAGAGAAAAATCCTACAGAGACACGGGAAGAAAGTATGAACACTATATGGGCTGGAATTTAAACCCAGTATCTTGGATCTGTTGGGGAGAAGATCTAACCTTTGTACAGCTTATGTTTGAAATGGATACAAAAAAATATGAGAAAGTTACGACATTATGACCCTGAGGGGGAAAAAAAAAAGAAGGAACACGGGTATAGGCAAAGAAACAAATTGACCTTCAGTAAAGGTTGAGTCAATTTTAGAATTGAGTGGGGAGTTTGAAGAAGAGAGTTTTAGGTGAAAACATGCTTTTTTTGGCAGAGTGAGCTGTCAGCAAGGTTTGAAAATACAGAGAGAACTCACTTTAGAGGACATTTAATTACCACACAAGTTTAAACTGTGTGAACTAAAGTCAAAATGAGGATTGGAGGTCTCAAAGGATGCACCATTTTAATATTGGGGTCTAGAAGACAAATGTAAAAGCACAAATGTGCAATGTAGCAAGTGGCATGACTTGCAGCCATATTTGACAAGGCTTCGACTGGTGGAGCTCCGTCCTAGACTGAAGCTGACTTCTGTGTGCCATTAAACAGTGGCTGGACCAGGAGAGGAGGCTCTTATGGTTATGCGGTGGAAGTGATGTTAGAGGTTGGATCACATTAGAAGTGATGTTAGTAATGGTGTCACACTCTGTTCCCTTCTCATATTTTTCTTTTTTCCAAAGCCGTAAAACACTTCCCACACTCACATGTCTAACAAGTGGATGAAAAATAAATCGGCTATAGAAATTAATGTGTAGTTTGCCTCATCATTGTTTTCACTACTAATATTTTCTGTTCATTCTAATGGGATTTATCTTGATGTTTTTCAGTTATCAGCATTGAGTTTATTTTCCATAATTATTTTGATGTTCTTGATTTACTTGGGTGAAATAAAACTAACATTATTCATTCTGTAAATTAATATTTTTGTTTAAGGATAACAAACTAACAATTACTGAGGAATCTGCTGGAAGCGGAAAGCCAACGGTACTTCATTTCCAGAGCAAGCTCACAGACTCGAGGGTGATCCAGTGGGATGCTGCATTGAAAAATAACAACCTCTACGTTGAAATCCCCCGGGCCATGTTACCTGAAGGCAGCAAAGAAAGGTGATCAGTCTGTCCTAGAAAAACAAGCTGACGACAAGCTATTTAGCCCAGGTTGATTAGGCTCTGCTATATTATAAAGGAGGCCAGGGCATGCTGACACCTTTTTGATTTTAAATCTAAGCAGCTTGCTTATCTGTGCTAGTGCTTTAGCAAACTATCTTGGGGACTAAGTAACCATACTGCATGGTGAGCAGTACAGGTTTGTGTCCGGAATGCCTTATCTTTCTAGCCAGGCATCTGGCACATGTAAATAAGGGGTGTTAAGTATATATTAATTCAGTGTTTCTCTGGTAACACACATTGTTTAAAAAGTTTGTACATGACTGTATTAAGCACTGTCGCAGACAGTGACATAATATGACAGAGGTATAAAATACATAAACAAAATCCTGCTGTGGGCCTCTTACCTAAAGACAAAATATATGGAGGAAAGTGGCTTTTGCTACATTTCAGAACTTTTTGTTATGCTGTGACCTCAGGTAAATGCTACTTGTTTTATTGTGAACTGTTCCCAAATAAAAAAGGGACTATGGATCTTGGAGCTCAGTCTCTCTATCTCCACCTCTCAGTTCAGTAGTAGCTTTATGTGAGAAATCTGTTGCTACAAAGCCTTTTATGTAAACTCCACAGCAATGAAGAACAGTTTAATGATTTAAGATGATTTAAGAACAAATAATAAGACACCTCTGAGGTGGGTTGGCGCCCTGCCTTGTGCCCTGTGTTGGCTGGGATTGGCTCCAGCAGACCCCTGTGACCCTGTAGTTGGGATATAGCGGGTTGGATAATGAATGGATGGATAATAAGAGACCTAGTAAGATAAGTAATTCACAATAGTAAATATTTTGTCAGTTCACCTTGTTTAGATATCACTTCATTCTGCGACAAGTATAAAAAAAAATGACTACATTATTTCATACTATTTTTTTTTAACCTGTCTATTGCTACTCTTGCCTCTCTCTCAAATTCAAAAGCAAGTTTGTTGGCATTAAAAATTTGTGTTATATTGTCAAATATTACATTAAAAGATCACAAATAAATACACATAGACATGAAAGAGTAAGTTAAATAGAAACAAACAGTAACATCCCCCTGATTAAAGAAGTGATTCATGTGGAAATATGAACACATTCCCAGTTTGGATTGTACAATGTCCCCCATTTACAGTATAGCTGGATCTTGCTAAAATTCAGCTGTATCAAAATACTGTTTTTAAACTATAACCTGGTCATTATCTGCTGTAATCTAGGCTGAATGACTTACATATTCACTTTTGTCGCTGTCAACTCTGGCTTAATGCCCAGTTGCACAAGTAGCAGTGAATATTACAGGAATGTGATTAATCTTGTGCAAGAAGCTATAAACATTTTACAGTTTAGATCCTTTAATATCCCACCTATTAACACATTGAATGGAATGGTACGCATTTTAAACTCTGGTTCTTTAAAAGGAAGGACTGGTGACAAAGGAGCTCTACGAACCAAGTTTGCTAGACAGGCTGTGGCATGATGCAGTAGTTTCTTTGCATAACCATCTAAGTTGATACTAACGTTACTATCTTTGAATGGTCTGTTCTGTTTCATGAGAGGAGGAAATATTTGTATTGTATTACAAGCACATTTCTTACCTAATCAAATTCTACCATTGCTTTAGACTGTTGCATTTAGTACTGCAAAACTGTGCAAGAGCACAATTGTTCCTTCATTATGACCCAGGAGTAATGATGGCTTGATGTATGAGCTTCTTCCTCCCGACTCCACTTTCCTAGCATTTTCTGACAGTTTGATGGACGAAGTTGCTATCCAGCTTTAACATCACTGGTGAACTCTTCACTCTATCCTTTTGCCCTGCCTTTGCCTTGGTAGGTTAATAAACAAATAAATGTTAACCAATCATAGCCATACTTCTGAACAAGAAACTATAAAGTGCCAGGTTATGTTACTTACAATATGGCATATACACAATGTACCTTCCTTAATGGCAGCTCTAAAGAAGTAGGACAGTAGACCTGCACAATCAACAACCGTAATTACCTAATATTGACAAGTCCTTAACTAAATGCTGACAGCATGGTCAATTTCAAATGCTGACTGGCAACCCAGGGAGCCAGGGCACCAATATCATTGATGCTTATTTAATTTTGCTGAATGAACAGGAAAACAACGACCAGGATGCTGTTTTACTTAATTTTCTTCATTAAAAATATCACATATGGAATCTGAATGCCAATACAGTGTACATTATTTGCACTTCAAATACATATTCCCAATTACATACTGAACTGCACTATAGAATATAACGAGTTAAATGTATGAGTATGATACTTAATCATTCACTTACTTGAATTACTTAGGCAAGTGAGACAGTGTGTAGGATTGCCATCTCACAGTGTTGGTTCAGCTACTAGCTCAGGTGTTTGTTATTCCTGTGTTAATGAAGGTGGCCTACCTATATTATAGTTTCCTTTGAAAGTATCAGAAAATCCATTGATGTTAATAGGGAACTGTTGTTGGTGTATTTGAGCATATACGAGTATTACCTACAATATGTTGGTTTCTCATCCAAGGCTGGTTCCTGTCTGTGCCCCTTTTCTACTAGGATAGGCACTGACTCTTTTAGCACAGTTGAGATTATGCCAATCTTTGTAAATTTTACTAGCAATTGAACAATTGCATTTTAGCTTGTTCTTTGCCCTCTTATTTCCATATATAGGGAACCAAAGCCTTATGTGGGAATATTGTATACAAAATAGAAACCAGCTAGGAACAGAACTCCAGTAGATGATAGGGCACATTATTCCAGGTGAATTTCAAGGTCCTGATTTACCTAATATGTTAGTATTTGCGATGTGACTGGAACCCAGAATACTGCAGGGTTGGTTTGGGGTAGGCGTGTGGATATGAATATGGAGGGGTGTGTAAATTTCACTTAGAGAGTGGCAGGACCAAGGTTTGAAGCCTTGTAATTGTAGCTTTAAGCTGTAAATGCTGACGTACAGTATACCACCATGCAGTTGTACAAGAAAAATGCATCTTAATAAAATCCAGCAATTTATCTTTAATCAGCAATGATTCTTCATTTGCACCCAGTGATAATGGCACAGGGGCTGTTGCCAGCATTTTGCTTAATTTGTTTTTATGTTTATTTTGACAGTGTAAGCTACCTAATTTATTTATTCACACTTATTTTCATCTTAGATGTTTAGAGAAAACGGAAGGAAGAAGTTAGTTTTCACAGAACATGCAGTATGGGTATTTCCAGTCTTGTCTGGGGCATTCTTTACAAAAAGAAACTGAAGAAATGAGAATATCTGTTCATAGCAGCATGCTGATATAATATGATTTCTGCATCAACTTATTTAGAGTCTAGTTTTCCAACCTTTTAATTCCATTTCTGTGTTATAGTGTTATTGTTTCTATTTGTATTAACATTTAGAGAAAACTTTCTTTTTTATTCAAATTTTACTGATGACTTTTGAATTAATTTTATTTAAAACAAAAATAATTAAACTTTTTTTTTTTTAACTAAGTGTTCATAGCTATGTTTAAGCTGAAACTCAAATGTTGGATCATAGAACATTACTAGATATAAAACATTTGTATTATTCTGCTGAATAATAAAAAGGAAATCAAATTGCACGTACCAAGATTAGCTGGTAACTCCTAGTAGTTTGACAGAGTAACTAAATGTCAGGTTACTATTTTCATTGTTAAATCCACTTAATCCAGTTAAGTGTTGCATGGGGTAGAACTTCTCATATGTTTAATAATAAATACAAAGTTTTTCCTTTTTGTACCAAGAATTAAAAAAAAACAAAAAACAGATTAGCAGAAGACACAAAGCTACAGCAATGTGTGGTAGTTTTATGTATTTATGAATTAGAAAAGCATTTACTTCCATCATCATTATCAGTTATAATCAGTAAATAGTAGTGACATAGTTTAGCATCTGGTACTGGCAGTTACTCATCAACTAGCTGGTCTTGCTTACAGTTACTCCATAAACCACCTTCAACTTACCGTGTATTAAGCATTCTGACCCTTTCCTGGGCAGAGTTACAGAAACATAGATTTGGAAAAGCATTGATGGATATTTTATTTCCATCCATGCACTTGCTTCTTCTACTACATGATAATGGGGAGCTATAGGCCAATGAAGACTTGGGAACTAAACATGGATGAGACATTTATTTGAAACAATAGATCAAGAATGATTTGTTTATTAGAATGTCCAGCAGATGGCAGTATGTGACTGCCTTATTACTTCAATGTATTTCCTCTGGAGACTGTTTTCAGTATAATTTAATTGAAGAATTGCTAGTCCTTTTTCACAAGAATGCTGTAGACTAAATAGACATTTTTAATTGTGATATTTTTTATACCCTTCTATCTGATTAGGATTTCTTCTCATATTGTTGTGTCCTTAGTTTAAGAGGAAAAATTATTTTGCTAATGAGGTTCAGTGCTTTCCAAGTTGAAATTAAGAGTTATTTTTCCTAATTTTGAATGACCATGTTTACAAGTTTAATGGTCACACTTTTACGCAAGTTAGAAAAAAATAATCTGTAGAATGCATTTTTATGTTTTTTCTCCTCTTATTTTAATCTATAGTTTCACTGCTCTCCTGGAGTGTGCTGAAGAACAACTGAAAGTCCTCAATGTTTTTGTTTGTTTCTATAAGAACCGTGATGACAGAGGTAAGGAATGAAAGAGGGAGCTTATGTAATTGTCATTGGTTACTTGTTTGATCAGAGTGCAGGTCTCTACTGCAAGCTCTGTCTTAATTAACTTAAGGTTTTTCATGCAATGTTTGTGCAACTTTTGTGACAGCATCCACCATCACCAAAAGCAGCCACTTGTTTGGATCTCTTTGCCACCATTACATTACAAACTATATGCATGAAAACAGTGTATGGTTGCAAATGTGTCTCACATTTTTTCATGTCTTAAGTTTTATCAGTTTCTGAATTACAATATACAGTATATATCAGAGTGACTTGGTATTTTCCAGGAAACACTATTCATTTTCTAGTAAAGTACTAGTATAATATAGATTAGTATTTTCTTTTTCAGTTTTTTTAGACTATCAATTTTTTTTTTTCATTTACTTAATTCTGAAAGCTTGTTAGATTGCAGAAATGACAAGTGCTCCTGCAATCTAAAATGACTACTGAATGTAGGTCTTGCTTTTTAAGGTAAATAAATGTGCAGCACCAGAAACATTTCTCTCTATTATTTAAAAAAAAATCTTGGCAGGGAGTCCAGGGAGATGAGACGTGATCTTCTCGAGAGACACTTTGACGTCCCGCGAAAGACACTTTAACATCCCGCGAGACAAGGCAGTGAGACAGGACAGCTGCTGGACAGGCTTCTAAATGATCGACACGCAGCACAACAACCACAACGCACACCTCAACAGCAGGAAAACAAAGCCAGCAGCTGATCCATCCGCATCTCCTTAGTGTGTGTTCAGCTCCCCCCTTCACAACGGGAGCAGGAGGGACGCGAGTGGCAGGAGCATAGCGCACCTCCGGGGGGGTGGAGCGAAGCAGACGAGACCTGATCATCTTGGAGTGACACTTTGATGACACACGAGACTAGACATTACAACCTTAGGAAGCAAAACCCGTGAGACGGTTACTTTTGCATGTCATGCCCTACTTGCAAACAATTTAAAACAAGTTCACGGATATCTAACCTAGCAGTTGTTGGATTGCTTTTGGCAGACACACTTCATGTGCTCCCAGCTCTTAAAACAAGTGATAAGTAGAACACGCAGCTCGCCAGCAGATGATCTGAGTGCATCTCCTTAGTGTGCATTCAGCTCCCCAACCCCCTTTTACAACATGAGCAGCGTTATACATCCTGCGAGAAAAAGATTTAACCACGACTGGGGCAGTAAATAAAGGACAAATATTGTTTTTACAAAAGTTTTAAAGTAAAAATAATGCATATGTAACAATTCCCATGGAAATAATCTCTTTAAAATGTTTATCCGGTAAACCAAACCCAGGGGTGGGCGAGCGAGCAGGGGGTGGAACCCCCTAGTACTTAAATGAAAACGGTAATTAATCCAAAAAACAGTTTGCCGATATTAACCGAGTGCCTGATCAACACTTTTTCTTTGGAAGCGGACAAATTAAACTAAACTGTTAACAATAAAGTCAGCTTGCATTATTTAATGTACATCTGTGCCATACAAGTCATATCATCTGATGTCAATATTTAACAAGACCTTGGGCGAAATGCTACCTGATTTGATAGATTGGTGCATTAATCAAAACCAGAGAGGGCATAATATAATGTACACTACATTAGCTTATGCTACACATGCCATTTATGAATTATATATCTATAAATAAATGTTCATACCTTTAAATGCAGAACCTTGGTTAATATTTTTACAAATATTTATAAATTGTCAAAATGTAATTTCATATATTTCAGTATGACATGTTGAAACATACTTGACATGGTTATAACTATAGTTTGAGTGTTTTTTTTCTATATGTTTCTGTCATTTACCATTGTTTAAAGTACTTGCATAGCAACATCCCGAAACACTTAGATTAATCATTCTTGTTTTTCCAGATTACATAAACCCTTTTATAGTTTGCCCCACCTTAAAGAGGCAGGTTTAAAATCCCAACCTATGCATTGTCTATATGGAGTTAGCAGAATCCTCCTATGTCAGCATAGATATTCTCCAAATTCAAAAAATAAATGCGAGTTAGATTGATCAGTAATTCTAAACTGGGCATGTCCTACTGTAAAACCTGCTGCAAACACCAAGAACAATACACCACCACCAACACAACAGCCCATAACTATTAAAAGGTTCAAAACATCATCCACTAAAAAATGAAAGTTATAGACTAGGTTTAAATAGAATTGAGTGCTGATAAAATACATTGAATGTACTGCAAACGAACTGCCCAAAAAACCTTGAAATGCCTGAATGAATCATCCATAGAGCAGTCAGTTGTGCACAATGATCCCCAAATAGAAATATTGTAATTTTTTTTCTTTCTTTAAACTTTCCTTGTACTGGTTTTTTTTTTTTTTCCTTTTTTGTTTCCTGCGCTTTTCAGTGATACCTTTTGCTTCTTGCTCATCAACTTTTGAAAAACATCCACTGGAATTTAACTCATTGTCACCCTCCTATAGAAACGGCAGACAAGAGAAAACAATAACAGTTCGTATTAGAAAAAAAAAACTACATTTTTGCAGCTCTCGATTGCGGCAAAAAGAAAAAAGACGTTGCCAGTGAAGTCGGAATTTCGCCATCGACGCCGTCAGCTTTCTTGAAAGACCGAGCAAAAAAAGAAGAAAAGGCTCAGGTTGCAAACGTATGCGAACTGCTGCATTTGAAGACGTCGAAAAAGCAGTTTTTATGTGGTTCAGTGATGCTCGTTCAAGAAACATTCCTATTAATACGCCACTCATTCAAGAAAATGAGTTCCAAGAAACCTCACAATATGAAGAAGAAAAGGATGATTTGGCTCCTGATTGATAACTGTACTGCCCACAACATGCTTCCGCATTGAATTTGGGCATCATTCGCACTCTAAATGTGTATTATGGCAAGGAAACGCTGAGAAAAATTCTCGTCGGCATAACTCGTAGGCAGGAGGAGATTAAAATGAATACGAAAGAAGCTATTGAAATGAAAGCACTATAGTAACAAATGTAGAATCTCATTACAACAAAATTTTCGTTACATCAAAATATTTTTTAGGTCCCTGGGAGTTTGTTGTAACGGAATTTTACCTATATATAATATTTGTGTGTGTGTGTGTGTGTGTGTGTGTATATAAAAAGGCGACACTCTAGGGCACCAGTTGAGAAATTACATGTCTGCATATAGTGAGTGATGGCTAGTTGCTTTAATGGCTTATGAATGGGTTAATTAAGCTAGCTGACAGGATGGCTAATGTTAGCTAAAATGTTACATTAGCATGGCTGGCAGTGATAAAGATGATGGGTGAACTGGTCTTTATGGAATGTTCCTAAGATGTCCACTTTACTGCTGATATAATAAAGTTTCTCCTTTGTGATATACATAAAAACTTCCATATTGAAACACTTATTTCATCCAAACTTATGTGAAACACATTTTTGATAGGATCAGTATATTGCTTATATTTTAACATAATAATAAGAGAAAAGAAATTGAATTTATGCACTGCTTAATTTGTAATTATTTGTGCCATTGTTAGACTAAATAAATTGCTATTCACTATTCTGATAAAATGTTTATTCTCTAGATTTTGGCAAAATGCCATAAAGTCTGTGAGGGCAAAAAATGCCCCAAAAAATCATGCCCTGGCTATGGGTAAACCTAATTTCTCCACAACTGTACAATTTTATTTTGAATAACTTGTCAAACAATGGCACGTTTCAAATGTTTAAGATTGTGTCAGTCTCTTCTGAAACTGAAGTGCCCTTTTTGCATGGCTATGCAGTATTTGTGTAAATGTCTAACCTAAATCAGGAAAAACCGCTGTCGAAACACACCCTACTTACAGTAGTCACTACCAGTATTATCAAACAAAAGCTCAGTAATTCAGCTTTCCTTGGAAGACTTACAAAAAAAAAAAACAGAAACGCCAACAAAGAATGCATACTACATATTTATGAAAAAAGAAAAAATGTAATGCAGTATATACAGTATACACCTTTACAGACATGTATCAAAAATACAATAGTCAGGCTTTGTTATGGCTGTCATTGCACGTCGCTTCTCCTTGTAGAATGGATTTTAATTTGTAAATAATATATCATTACATTATATTGACACTAGATTATACACTAAGAGCTTTTAGAATAGGCTGTTGGCAATTTAGCAGAAGAACGTGCTAGATTTACTTCAATTTCCAACTTTACAGCTACATTTTTTTTATTTATAAGTTGCAACCTTTTAACTAATTAGGATATGTTTTTACTGAGTAAAGTAACTCTGTGGACAAAATGATTTTTATCACCATGTAGTATTTGTCTTAGCAGGTTACACCGAGTCACCAAATATCCCATTTTTACTGGGAAAATACCTTCTATCAGAATCAATGTAGTTAGTCCTGACCTATTAAAAGTAGTAATTTGCCCCTTGTGCAGTAAATTGTGTAGACACCTCACTCAGCAGGTTGCATTCCCCACAGGTTGGGTAGTATTCTAGTAGACTATGTTTAATAACCAACCATGTGCATTTCAAAACAGACAAGGTATACAAGTATTGTGATCATGACGCTAACTGTGTACAACCAGTGGTAGTCTTATATCAGTGCACTTCCTGTAACTGGATTGTGTGCTTTAGCCGTACATGCATGCATTCTGTAAAGATAGCTTTAGTTGAAGAAAACGTTGTGCATAGAGACCGAGACCAGCCCAGCACCTCCAACTGATGATGAAGATCTGATGTGAGTGCCACAGTAGGGCTGCTTGTTTGATGTAGGATGTTGTATGTGTGACTAATATTAATGTGGCTGGAAGATGTGTCATCCTAGTAGTGAATTCAAAATTATGGAAAAGAAATTGATTTGGGACATGTAAATCATTATAGCCCACCCAATGAAGCACCCCAGTCATCGTGAATTGGCTTCAGGAGGATCTGGTTCCCCTTTTGTTATATGTGTACAGTATATCATAGTTGATACATTTGATTTTATTTAATTTAGTGATGCACCTTCAGCTGTATAACTTGCATGTTTTCACACAGTTTTGATTTTGACTATGACAAGGAAAAAGGATTTAGAAAAGACAATTTAGGATTTTTCAACATTGTCTTCCTCAAACATTTATACTCATACAGAAACTTTTTACTGTTCATTCAAGAATACAAAGTAGTCTTTAAATCACAGGTTCACAGCTTGTTTGGTTTTGGAAATGTAATGGAGTTAAACAGAAAGAGACCTGACCTTTCAAATAAAAGTGATTGAATGCTTTGCACACGTTCATATAGGATTTCTTTATTTATCTCTCCCATGTTATCCTCTTGCAATATTGTTTTCAGTAATAAATAAAGCAGTTTTAAATCAAATTCAAAAAGTAGGACTTCTTGGGTGTTCAGAATAAGCCAAGTGTAGGCTACTGGCAAGTCATTTTTAAGCTTACCTAAAAATAAAGTAGATGAACAAACACATTATTTGCAGAACAAACAACCCATGCTAGGTCATGTATCCAAACAAGTGTTCCTTTTTTAATTAGCCTTTGTTTGTTATCTGCCTGCCTTAGAATGTAAACCAAAACCGGTTGGACCAAAACGAAATTGTGCAGGGCCCAACAATATATGTTTGTACACCTGGTATTTACTGCTTCATTTATTTAGTAATCAATTAATCCTCATTTCCTAGAAAATAGTAAAATGGTTTGTAATTCAATTATCAAGGGACTTCAAAGATTATAGTACAGGTGAAGTTACAGTATGTTATAAATAAACGTCTATGCGTGGAAGTATGTGTGTCTGTCTGTCCGGCCTGGAAGTGTGAGGCTACTACAGCATGAAGCTCAGAGAGCTGGCAAGGCGGCCCCAAGTTAACGAGTTGGAAGAAGAAAGCGACTGTTGCCAAAGTAAAACCGGCGAGAAAAGGGAGAAACTCTTACGCAAGCGAGACAAGCAAATGGGCAAAATTAAATCTAGGAGAGAGATGCCTAGAGTAGTTCCTTTCAATTACCTGAAATCTCTACGTATCAGTTTTTTTTTTCTAACGATTTCAACAGTTTTTAGGACCCCAAGCTTTTTACAGCATGGGCTTACACAGCTAGTTAAATATAATAAAAGTATAAAAAACACATCAGCTTTCTTAACCTTAGTTTTCTCAGTAAAACATGGAATTGGAACCAGTCCTCGTAGCAAAGGGCACAAGGAGAAATACAGTTGTTTGTTAATTTATTTAACTAGATTGTGTGACAGTATTTCTATGGACAATTAATTCAAAACTCCAGGCAATTTTAATTGGTTAGAAAGCTTTTTCTCGTATAAAATTTTCCAAATAAAAAAAAAGGAAAATATCAAGGCTTTCTCTGTACAAGTATGAACACAGAACAATAAACCAAGGGTATATGTACTGTATGAACAAGAGCAAGAAAAAATTTAGAGTTGGTACTAGACAATGTAGTAACTGGCCTTGGAATAGTTAAATACAGAAGAATACCATAGAATACTAAAGTAAATGACTTGCTCTGTCACAGATGTGCCTTGGAAGGGAATAATGGCACCAGAAAAAAAGTACTTGCATATATGGTTTTGTTTTGGTAGATTTGAGCAGTGAAGTTTTTCAGCTGAAAAAAAAAGATAAAAAGAATAATTTCATCTCATCTGGATGTCTGGTATAGGCACTGGATGCAACCTATGCCTCAACCACATTATTTTTATTTGATTTCTTATGAAAATGCCACTTTTAGATACATTCAGGATAGCGTGGGATGCTGTAGAGCACATAATAGCTCTTACACTAGCATTGAAAAACACAGAGCTGGGCAGACACTGACCACACCAACATCACAGTAGCTGAATGGACCCAGACAACCATCTGAAACAGTAAAAGATGACTCTGAGATGTTGGCCTAAGAGGCAGAGTTTAAAAGAAAAAGCTATATCTGAAACTGGCAAATAAAAAGACAAGGTTAAAATGGCAAAAGAATACAGATACAGGGGGTCCTCGGGTTACGACACAGTTGCGCTCCTACAACAGTGATATAACCCGAATTTTGGTGTCGAAACACACTCTAGCCTAAGTACCTTACCTATCTTAACACATTTGCAAAATCATAAATCTAGGACATAAAAACACAAAATCTAAGCCTCAGAAAAAGGAAAAGGACATTAAATATACTGTATTGTACACTGTACTGTAGTAACAGAAAAAATGAGTGAAAAAAATCCTTACCTTTATTCCTTCTCATGTCTCAATTTTTTTTTTTTTTTAAGTTTTTATGGGAGTGAGTGTTGTAAACTCGAAATGTTGTAACCCGAGGACCCCCTGTAATGGATAAAAGGTAACTGGAGAAGCATATTATGATCCGCATCCCAGAGTTGTGTTTTCTGATATTTGGTGTGCTTTTAATGAAGAAGCCAGATCATGTTATTGTTGCGCCAATGACTCATTAGAGCAAAACACTCCGTCTCAGCCCACACAACTGCCGACCAAAAGGCCAACAGAAGCACTGGTAGATAGGTTGAACTAAGGGCGATATGAAGCATGCTGATGTAGCCTCCAAGGACGCTCTCAGCTATACCAAGTGGAAAATGTGCATGCCAGACGGAGGAGCCTGCGCTGACGTGGGATAGCTGCTAGGATGAAGAAGAGTGAGGAATCCAACTGAGGACCTATAAGGCACCTGTAAGGCATTTGTTTCTCGAACTTAACACTCTGATGTACTTACCCTCTTATGCATTTATGCACCTGGGCCTACCCCTTCTTCTTCTGTCCAGGATAGCTCCAGTTCGCCTTCTTCTCTCAAGACCGTAATTATCACCTTTTTGTGAAATCTTTAGTTTCTTACTAATCAGTCCTATGGAATAAACCTTCATTCTGCAAAAATAAAACAAACAGACTGACATGTTTCATTTTGACCACATTTGATTGAAGAACTGCCCTTTAGCATTGCCAGTACCTTGCAACTCAAATTAACAGAATAACAGGTTTCACTAATACATGTGCAATTAGAATGTTTCTCTAATAACCAATTAGCATTTAAAATGACTAACTAAGGATAAAGTAAGGACTTTACCATTAGGACATGAAGGAATGCCTGCTGAAAACGGGCCATTGCAGCCATATGTGAATAAGAAATTAAAAATCAGCAGTAACAGCCATTACTAACATTGGTAATGTCTTAACTATATGTTTTAAACCAATCTGTTACATGGAATAACTTTCATTTTGCAAAAGAAATGTACATGTTTCTTGAGAAACCTGTTTTATTTTGGCCATTTTTGAACCTGGAATTGAACTTCACAAAATTTAGAAACTGAACTTCTGCCAGTATCTTTTAACCAAATTGAACAGAATACCAGGTTTCAGTGCTGCTAATGCAATCAAAGGCGTCTCTGATAACCAATTAGCTTTTAAAGTGATTAATTAGAGATAAGCTAAAGGATTTGACCATTAGGACACTGAAGGAATGGCTGCTGAAAATGGGCCAATGCAGTTATATGTGAATATTAAATTAAAAAGAAGTAATTTCAAGCAGCAGTAGCCATTAGCAACACTAGTAATGTCTTGGCTTTATTTTTAAATAAGTTTAATGGTATCTTAATAAAAAGGGTATCCGTTCTACAAAAAACATGAGCATTTCTAGGTGTGTTCAAACATTTGACTGGCACTACATCTCCTGGTGTATATGCTGGAACTATCTGGGAAAATTTAAAAGTATATGTGAGCAGTCCTATAATATCTTTTAATATTTCATACTAGGAAAAATTACAGATCATAATGGCAACAGAAAAAATATACAATAGTTATTGGGCACATGCCCAAAATTGAAGATGAATATGCAAAATCACCCCATCACTGAGCTCTACAAAAAATAATGACATTGCAAACATGTTTCTGTATACTGACAAAAAGATAAACTGATAAACTATTACTTGAGTCATGAAATTGTTATTGTATCTAGGAGGAATGGCTAATAATAAGCAGTAAGGTCATCAAATACATAAGAAAGAAGTTTTGAATGCTATTGTTGAAATAGGCAAGCATCAAAATTTATAACAGAGATCTTGGGCTCGATTCCTGTAGGGCCACGGTAGAGGCAACGTTTCATTCTTTGCACATTCTTATTTAGTAACCGATGCTAAAGGAACATATTTAGGTAATGGGAGCATACAGACAGGAGTAAGGAGTACATCAGGTAATCTGGGCTGTGTTTAAAATTAAATTATGTATTTTATTAAATTCTTATTTATGTTTGTGCCCACGTGTGGTGACATGTTACATGTTGGTTGGACATGCGAATAAGAGTTTCACTGTACTCTGTACATGTGACATTACTACTACGGCTATAGTGCACTTGGTCCCAAATCTGCTGAACGTAAATAAGTATAAAAATATTTGATATTTTGCCCTATGCACTCCTACTGGGCATTTTCATGGTATCCTCGTGTGTGTGTTGACCTCACTTGTCTGGTGCTTCCTCTCTCAATTGCATTTCCATAAAGCCTGCTTCTCAGACTCTTGTCGTTTCAAGGTGCTTTACTCGCCTCCTGTCCACTTCTTGACTACCACCAGTGGTAGACAGGCCCCCATTACCCACTGTGTAAACATCATTCATATTCTTGGGAAATACTACCTGTCTCTGAAGGCAACTTGGTAGCGCCTCATTAGTATTTAGCGACCCATTGTCACTCTCACGGTAGTTCCTTTGTTGCCATTCAAGTGCCACATTTTTAACTTCTTTTTTTGTAAACATAAAAAAGTGACAATTTTAATAAAAAAAAAATCTCTGCTAATTTTGATTTGTTAATTCTAGCTGCCTTCATGGAAGTTGGAGAAGAAAAGCTTGTGCCCAAGACAGTATGCATGTGTCCCACCCACAATTATACAGTGGGCAAAAGATTTCAAATTTTACTTAAAGTATGAAAACAAAAATTTGCTTTGTAAGGAACAGTCTAAAGGCTGCTTAGAATCTGGCAGGCATTAATTCTGCCCTCAAACAAATAAGCATGCTAAATATTTGCTAATCTTTTGAATGCCACAGTGTGTTTGAATGATTGCTTCATATTAAATCTTCATTCTTTGCTCACTAGGTTAGAGGGGTATGTGATCTAATTTGAATAAGAGGTTACTTTGTATGTTTGTCTAACTTGTACCTCACTCATTGTGAATGAATCTTTAAATTCTATAAATACTAAAAAGAGAGAAAAGTGAAAAGGTTACGTACACAAACCACTATGAATCTGCTTTTATGTGGCTCATGATAAATAGTGATAAATAAATTAATAGTTATTTTCATTTCTTCAGCCAAGTGTTAAAATTCTGCTGGTATGAAATTTAAATTTTATCCTTCCTGAGTACCATATTTGGTATTCTTAAATAAAGTATTTCTGTTTATGTAGCGGGCGGCACAGTGGCGCAGTGGGTAGCGCTGCTGCCTTGCAGTTAGGAGACCTGGGTTCGCTTCCCGGGTCTTCCCTGTGTGGAGATTGCATGTTCTCCCCGTGTCTGCGTGGGTTTCCTCCGGGTACTCCGGTTTGCTCCCACGGTCCAAAGACATGCAGGTTAGGTGGATTGGTGATTCTAAATTTGCCCTAGTGTGTGCTTGGTGTGTGGGTGTGTTTGTGTGTGTCCTGCGGTGGGTTGGCACCCTGCCTGGGATTGGTTCCTGCCTTGTGCCCTGTGTTGGCTGGGATTGGCTCCAGCAGACCCCCGTGACCCTGTGTTCGGATTCAGCTGGTTGGAAAATGGATGGATGGATGTTTATGTAGCCCTTTGGAAATTAATCAGATTTAGAGGGTTTGGCAATTTCTGCATGCAATTAAAAAAGATTGAATTATCAGTATACCCTACATATCTAATGGCAGCACTTTCTGTGTTGAAAACTTCATGAAAGTTTTAATAATCGGAATGCAAATTTTAAATTTAACTGACTCAAGGATCTCTGAGCCTTTTCTTTGCTCTAGCATACATGCCTCTCTTCTAAAGTAAGCACTTAGTTGTTATTAAACAAGTATTTTTGTGTATATTTTATAGGAAGAATATTCTAAAACCTTACAATTCACATTAGATTGTTTTTTGTCTTTACAGCTGCTCTGTTGCGGACCTTCAGCTTTCTGGGCTTTGAGATTGTGAAACCAGGCCATGCCCTCATACCCCAAAGGCCGGATGTGCTTTTTATGGCTTATACCTTTGACAGAGATTCGTCTGATGAAGAGTGAAGAAAGTTCAATCCATTGCAGATAGTGGCTACCAGGGGTGGTGGGGTAGTGTGAGGGAGGAGCATTTTGTGACCCAAGTGCTATTGCCTTGTATGCTTTTGTCATGTTTTTTGATGCTTATTGTTTTTAGATCAATGTTGCTAGTTTTGATTCTTAATTTTTTTTTTTCAACTTGATTGAGAACAGCAATTTGCTGACAGCTTTGACAGTGGAAATGTATTACATCAAAGAAACAAGACACAAAAATCAATATGTAATTCACATTCTTTCTTATGTTGTGGAATGTAAAAAAAATTCTTAAGCAGAAGCTGTCTGGTTGTGGCATTTTTTGGGGGTTTTGTTTTGCTGTGAGGATGTAAAGAAGTAAAATAATTACTCATCAATCATTTATATATAATCTAACTTCCCAAGAATGATTTATCCTATAAGCAATCTATGTTTTATCTTCATTACAAGCCAGTATAGGAAACGTCCTAGCCTTCTAAACTGAGGATAGTACTGATTATGTGTGTGTGGTGTGTGTGTGTGTGTGTGTGTGTGTACGCATATATGCAGACGTGAGAAAGAATTTGTTGGCCACTTGGCTGACGCAAGTAAGGATCTATTGGTTAGATTTATTATCCCAAAGTTTATTTTTTCTGTTTTCTCTTGCACGATGTAATTTGTTCACAAAAGTAGCATTGTTTAGGAACTGCTGCATGTGGTAATAGACAAAAGGAGAAACTGAGTAGGGCAGCGTTTGTCTTTATAATGGGGAGGTTACAATAGATACAACTGCGTTAAAACTTTTATTCCTGTGTTTCTGTAATGAATTAAAGACCAAAAATGAAAGCTTCAGTTTGTAGTGCTTGTTTTATTTAAATAATGTTGCCATCACTTTGCAGTCTTAAGGTTGGTTTATATATCAAAGTGACCTATCCTAACTGCTAAATGATACACTGTAATAGCCCACTTTTGGCTCAGTCATATACCAGGGATTACATTGGTATTATCACAGAGCCAATTTCTGCATCTTTATAAAGCAGAAGGCCTTTCAGTCTTCTTTGGATAAATTGGAACCCAATTAGTTTACCACCAGGTTCATTGTTGGACAAACTGGAAACCAATTATTTTACCACCTGGCTGATTAAATATCCTGGTAAATAGTTTGGGGAAAAAAAAAAGTTCACCTACTGTATGTATGCCCACAGTTCCTATAAAATACAGTTGTACAGCATCTGGCCTGAAGCCTTTTCCTGGCTTTTCTACAGTATACTATAGTGGATGTTAATACCACTGCTTTTGGTAGTATGACACTGTAAAACTGACAGCTTTTTCTTGCATCCAGTGTTAACTTTCTGTTCTGAGGATAGGAGGGATTACATGGACATTGAGCAGTGATAAGCAACAATATATTAGCCAATTCCATTACGACTTTACCTTCAGGGTCAGCTTCTTTTCTTTCATTACCCACATAGGCTAGTCAGAATTGCTTACACAAGATTTTCCTCATTATTGATTTGTTAAATTAAACATTTATTAGTTTAATGATTATATCTGCTGCCCCACAGCTCCGCATCCTGCCCCAGACACATGTATACATTGGGTTTTTCAATGAGGCTTTCCTCCCACATCCAAAAAACATTTGTTAACTGGATTTTGTAAATTGGCCGCGTGTGGCTGTGTCCATGAGTGTGGCCCACAATGGACAATGTTGCTTCCTGCCTTGTGCTCTATATTGCTACTTAGAGAATGAACTAAATTTATAAAAAATGAAAAAAGCAGCCATTCCTCAAAATAATGTAACCATTAGCAAAATGGGAGTGCTCATGCTTTGTACTCCTCCTCAGGAGAAGAGAATTTAAAATATTTGTAAATTGTCACAATTCATCTAGAAGATAATGTTAGCTTTATGTGGCCAGTAGGAGAATCTGTGATGCCACTTTACATCCAGAATAGTCGCCACTCAGCCACATTGAGATTTTTGGGGGGGAAAAGTGGATTTGGTTCAAACATCCCAAAGACATCCACTTAACAGGATCATCTCCAGGCAGAGGAGTAGCTTCAGTGACAGACTTTTGTCACCGTCCTGTTCCACTGACAGACTAAAGAGATCGTTCCTTCCCCACACTATGCGACTCTTCAATTCCACCCGGGGGAGTAAATGCGAACATTAATTTTATTTTAATTCTTTTCATTTTTATTACTATTTAATTTAATATTGTTTCTTTGTATCAGTATACTGCTGCTGGATTATGTGAATTTCCCCTTGGGATTAATTATCTATCTATCTATCTATCTGAGTTAGCTTATTTAATGCTATTGAATTGTCCCAGCAATTAGTCGATCTCCAGGGGATATTGCCTCCATGTCCCCTGCAAATTTAATAATACGTGGATGAATGGGTAAATTAGTGATCCTTTTTTGGGAGAGCGAGCACTTTTAATTTCTGATTATTTAGGTTGTTAGTATGACAAAAACTTGAGTAAGTGATTTGTAATATTTGCATTAGAGGCTTTGGAATGATGGGGTTGAACATTGAGACTATAAATTAATAGCACAGTCACAAAAGCAAGTCTTAACTCGAGACCTTGATTCCTTAAATGGACCGATTAACTGAGAAACTATGTGATTTAAGGGCTCAAACACACCGCACAGAAACTTTGTATATGCATCTTGTGCTGCTAAAGATCAGATATTTAATCTCCAAGCATTTACTCTGTGTTCTACTATTTATTCCCAGGCCCTATGTACCCCCAAACTGTGTCAGTGGAGTGCAATTGTGCAATAGCAGTCTCGGTTTATCCTTCACTCACTCATCAGACTGGAATGGGACATGACCACACGCAGAAAACACCACACATTTCTCAGGAGAGATGGATCAGGTGAGGCGGTTACCAGTTTTAAGATACTGTTAATAGCTCAAAGCCTTACTCAATTTCTGGAGTTTGGAGGTTGAATTCCAATTTAAATAAATAGTGAAGCAGCATGTCAAAAAATTAAAAAAGAGTATTTCAGGGCAAGATTCAATTGGTGGAGTTGACAATCCTATCATTCTGGAAACCGCCACCAACTGTAGATAATCACCTGCCCTTAATGCCCCGTGTCACGTGGCCACACCCAGGTGATGCACTGACGTCACTTCCATCTTGGATACCTGAGTAAACTGGAAAATCGCCAGCAGGCGAAGCAAGACACAAGACGGACAAAGACTAAAAAACACTAAAACTTTTAACTGCTCCTGTATCCTGACAGTTGTCATATTCATTGATGACAACAGAAGCCACCAATATGAATGATCACCAGAGTTACTTAAGGATTGCACACAACAATGTGGCCTATAATGAAAGGTTGTGATTGCCAAACTTTAAAAGCAGATTCCTTAATTCACAAATGCTGATTGTGTTCCTCTTTAGTTTCTTGTTAGCAACTATCCAAGCATTTTCTTCTACAATGGTTTTATTAATCATTTTTGTTCTGCTCTCTTCAAGTTTCAGCTTTGTTAAAACTTTAGTAACTATATGAATTAAACTTTGCTATCTTGCTATGTTATTCGATTTAGAATGCTGGATGTCAGCTGTTTTACTTTACTCTTGTATGGGATGCATTACGATTGAACTACATTTCCTACAAAAGTGATCATCATTTACAGCACTCCAGAAACATAAGTCTCTGCTGCCCAGCACACAGTGAACTCATTTAAACTGCCACTAGGTTTACTTGTACAGCAGAGGAACAAAAGAAATTTTAAACTGGTCAAGATTTTTTAACCTTTATTGTACTACACAATATGCAGTGTTTGCTGGTTGGATTGGGAGAAAAATATAGGATGTAGCTCTTGCTCCTCGTCCATTTATATCTTAAAACAAAGTACTGCTGTGATCGTAACGTGATCTTCTGTAAATGTGTTTCATGCTTTTTAATTATTAATTTAGTTACAGATGCAAAAATACTCTTTAAAAACAAACAAGGAAAGCATGTCCACCATGAAATGTATGCTTCTGATCACAACTTCATATTTGTTGAGAAATCTTGCCTACCCTCTGCTGAACCAACAGTTTATACTTGTGATGGGCTTACGTCTGACCTATTACTAAAATGAGCTGTCACTCCTCTCGGTTCTTAACCAGCTGTTTGTTCACTAGTACTTACGGTTTATCTATGCTATTTTGCAAATACGTGAGTAATACTCCCGAACCAGTTAAAGACAAAATTAGGGGACATAAAAGGCTTTTATATCAGGTATAGCTGCCAGGTATAGTTGATAACATGGAAACTGAAGTACAATTAACATTAAAGAACTAAACTATTTAAGAAGCTGTTTTAATCATAAAGATTGATAATAGTTTTTAAGCATATCACCTGGAAAAGATGGAACATATGAAATGTCATCCAGATTGTCACCATGCAGCCCACAATGCAAAGCTTTATGTAACTGTTCAACGTCTTCAGAAATCCAGATATATCAGAACCTTAAAAAGACCAAACACCACAATTCTTGAACTATCTGCAAGCAAACATACAAAACAATAATAAAACACATTCTACCACAAAGCACACCAGTGCTTAAGTAGTCGAATGAGAAAAAAAGAAATGTAGTATCTTAGTAATGAAAAAAACAGATATGGTCCTCTGCAAAAAAAAAAAAAAAATGACCAAATCGCCAAAGCATTCAATACCTGAATCAGCCCAATATAAAGAGCTTTGGAGATTCCATTCTCTGCATCAGCCAAAAAGGACCTGGACATTCTGCTAACCATCCATCCATTTTCCAACCTGCTGAATCCAAACACTGGGTCACAGGGGTCTGCTGGAGCCAATCCCAGCCAACACAGGGCAGGAACCAATCCTGGGCAGGGTGCCAACCCACCACAGGACACACACACACATACCAAGCACACACTAGGGCCAATTTAGAATCGCCAATCCACCTAACCTGTATGTCTTTGGACTGTGGGAGGAAACCCATGCAGACACCGGGAGAACACGCAAACTCCACGCAGGGAGGACCCGGGAAGCGAACCCGGGTCTCCTAACTGTGAGGCAGCAGCGCTACCACTGTGCCACCCAGACATTCTGCTATCATATGAAAAAGTAGACATATTGCTGGCAAAGGCAGATGGAGACACCCTGATCATAGTCCATGCTGGGAAAAATTATTATTGAAAGCTCAGCTGCATATGTGTACCCTGGAGTATAGACCTACTGCTTATAGAGATAGGACATCTTTCCATCAGATTAACACAGAGATGTAGTGATACAGGTCTAGACAATATTACATGGAGCACCACTGAAACACTGGGTGTGATGCTGCATTATTTATTATATAACTAGCTGTTTGTTAGTGGCAATTTGTCAATATATTAACAAAAGCCTGTCACAAGATGTTGGAAAAAAATCCTTTGAGATTCTGGTCCATGTTGACATGCTTACCTCACACGGTTTCTTCAGATATGTCATTTGCACATTCAGGCTGCAAAACTCCTGTTCTACTACATCCCAAAATTGTCCTATTGGATTCAGATCAGAGACTGGTGAGGCAACTGAAGAAATCCTTGTCGTGTTAATGAAACCTTATGGTCTGTGACATAGTGCATTATCATACTAGAAGTAGCCATCAGAACATAGGTAAATTGCGGCCATAAAAGAGGATGCACATGGTCAACAACAATACTCAAATAGGCCATGGGGATTCAAGCAGTGAATGGTATTAACAGGATCAAACTGTGCCAAGAAAACATTCCCTACATCATTACACCATAACCACCTGCCTGGACAGTTGGCACAAGGCAGGCAGGATGCATGATTTCCTGCTATTGGAACCACATTCTGAGCCTATCATCTGTGTGCCTCCGTAGAAATCGAGATTCATCATACCAGGCAACATTTGTTTTGGTGAGCCTGTGCCCACCGCAGCCTTAACTTTCTGTTCCTGGCTAACAGGAGTGGAAACTGATTTGGTCTCCTACTGTTGTTGCCCATCTGCCTCAAGGTTTGACATGTTTTGCATTCTGAGATGTTTTGTCTGCTTACCACAGTTACACAGAGTGGTTAACTCTGATACTGTTCATTTCTTGTTTGACCTGAACCATTTTAGTTATTCTTTTCTGACCTCTCCCATTAATGAGGTGCTTCTGTCTGCAAAACTGCTGCTCAACTGGATATTTTTTTCCACACCATTCTAAGTAAACTCTACAGACTGTTGTTTTCAAGGCCAGATTAAGACTTGCACAGACCCCACGGTGTCACCTCACTAATCTCACTAGGCACACACATATACTCAGATAATATGGACATGGCATATATCAATAATACATCAGGTACAGGCATTGAATTAGAAGAAAAACAATTCAGACTGGGTCAACCTTACCTTCCTTTTTTTGTTCATTTGTGTGTTACGATAAATGTAACAAATTAATTGGCAAGAGCAAAATCACATCTGCAAAAATTGACTTTCTTCTGATAGTGCAGTTAATAAACATCAATTAAGCATTTTTAAATGTGCCAAACTGTGAAAAAAGATAACGCGTAACTGAGTGTTTTCAGATTTCATATTAGCCCCAAATAAAGTAAAAGACCATACAGACAGATTCCATCATTTGGATTTGGCACTGTTTGGTGCATCTTATCTTCTGCAGTGGTCTTGTTGTCTTCCACATTTTTGTTTCCACCTATGTCTGTGTTATTGGACTGCTGATTGTTGATGGGAAGCAGCAGTATTAGTCGTTTCCTGAGTATCTGTAAGGTCAGTCTTATTAGTCTCAATTGTTGTATTTACAGCTTCTTGAAATCATCATTTAGTTTTTTTATTGTTTTTTTTTAGTTTTGGGGCAAAACAGTGTGTTTTATTTCTCATTCTGTAATTTCTCCTTTTACTGCACTACTAGGCTCTTGCTTTGAGAGAACCTGGTAGTGCTGAATTTTGCAGCATTGTAACACATCAAATGCACAATGTCATAGAAGTAACCTATGATGTAGACACCTGCCATAATACTTTTTTCTTTTAAAAGATTTTTGTTTACGTCTGATTGGATAGATTGGTCATTGTAAGGATTTAAGTGGGATAGGGGATGTGCCTGTGAGTGTCTGTACTGTCACTGAAACCTTTTACTTTTTCTGTCATTGGGAATTTCTCGCATTTTCTAAGGCCCCTTTGTGATCAGAGCCCCAGGGTGCACGCCCTGATATTAGATCTTGCCATGGTTGTGTGTGAAAATCCCAGGATGTGAACAGTTACAGGAATACTCCAACCAGCTCATCTGTCACCAACAATCATGCCACATTTGCCTTATTACATTTTTTCCCCATTCCGGTGTTTTTTTTAAATGTGAACATTAACTGAACCTCCTGACCTGTATCTGCATGAATTACACTGAGGCCACATGAATGGATGATCAGATAATTGCACAGATAATCAGAAATACAGGTGTTCCTAATAATTTGCCCAGTGAGTGTATATGAACAAGAAAAAAGATTAAAAGTTTAATCCCATATTGGATAAAATATAAATGTTACAAACACATCATGACTGCTGTGTCATCATCTGGCGTTCCTCTTATTTATTAATAATTCAGCAACTCTCAGTGTTGCAAAATGGTTTCCAGGAATTAGTTTATCATTCTTGCAAATGCCCCAATTTGATGGTGTGTGCAGCCCGCTGGTGCGATCTCGTGAGCAGGAAGCTTTATAACAAGTCGGCTGAAATGACGGCCGTGGCTGCAGTTACACTTACTTGATTCCACGGGATGAGCAGCGGGGCATGACAGACGCGCAGTCTTCAGTGTGAAAACTGGAGGCCTCGTCTCACTCAAACATGAACTCGGGTGGAGTCTCAAACGCCAAACGGAGGAAGCGCTGACGAGTGTCAAAGTTAGCAAAAAAAAAAGTTCAAAGAGCTGCAGTGTGGGGGCTTGTCTCCTGCGTCACTGGGCCAGGGCGACGCCATTGGTTGCTTCTTATATAAGGGGGATGCGCGTTGACTAGTTGCTTCTTTTTTATATATTTCTTTTATTAGTTGAGCTAAAAAAAAAAAAAAATCCAATCGCTCAGTTTCGCAACACACCTGCCACATACCAGTGAGTGAAAGACACGGCGCTTGAACCCATCAGTTCCTTTTTTGTCTCATCCCAGCCAGTCAAGTTTTACCGATTTAGGATGCAAACTTGCGCGAAATCGTGGGGTCTGGTCGCCTCCAGGTGCCTTGGTCTCGATGCTCCCTTGGTGAGGCTGTGCAGCCACCGGCGAGGATGGAGAGGAGCTGCTGCCGCCGCCGCCGCCGCCGAGGTGTGCGCCTTGCGCCACGGAAGGTTGGTTACCGCGCGCGGGATCGCGACCTCCGCGGCGTGTCCGTCCCGGCGCATCGAACAACTGCTTCCTCGTCACGATGACTTCTCGGAGCGGCATATCGGCCCGGGGGACAAAGAGAAGAGGGAAATGCTCGACGTTCTTGGATTTGGGGTAAGAAGTGTTTATTACATTTAAGTCTTTACGGTGTCAGTAGAAAGGGGAAAGCTTCAATTTCAACAAAGTGCGAGTGAGAGCGCATGCAGCGTCCGTGGCCAAGCGTTCGGACCAGACCACGTAGAACCCGAGCACTCGAGCTACTCTCACCAGCCTCTCCTGTTTTCCGTTTCTTTTTCCCAGAGCATCGACGAATTAATTAAGAGCACCGTGCCAGATAGCATCCGTTTGCGAAGAAGTTTGAAAATGGACGACACTGTATGTAAGTAATCATCTGCCTTGCCTTTCCCATAGTTACTGTTTGGCATGGACCCCCGAACTGTTAGCACGTGATATTATTTACTTCTGCTCTTCCCAGAGCCCCGCTGGGTGCTGTTCGTTACTGAGCTTCGTGTTACACAGGCAGGGAGGCTTCGGGGGCAGCCAGAGTTGTTATGTGGTGCTGTCCAAATTCGCACACTGCCTCATTTTTCGTGTGATTCTCATGGACAATGAGACTGGGGCAGGCTTGGTGTTTCTTTTAAGGATTTTCTATGTTAAAATACACGGATCTAAAACGGGTTGTTGTTTGCTCCTTTTCTGTATGGGGTGTGGATTTACATATACCGGGGCGTGATTCCAGCCCCTGCAGCTCCGCCCCCTAGGGTGTGGACAGCTTATTATACGATCACCTGCTGAGCGCATGGCATCATAATTCCATAACCACAGAGCAATCGTGCGAGTGCGCGGGGCACCGACAACAACACGTCTAAACACAGAACACTGGGCCCTCACTTTACACGCTTCACAAGCATTCAGTTGAAGTCAGAAGTTTACATACGCATAGCGTGAATTCTTTAAAACTAACGTTATAACCCCGGCACAGATTTTATACTAACAAACTAGAAGCTTGGCACATTGTTTAAGACATCCATTTTGTTCAGAGCAAAAATCTTCTTTCCCAAACAATGTTCACAGACAGATTGCTTCACTTTATATTGACCATATCACAGTTCCAGTGGCTCACAATTTTACATATACTGTACTTTTTTAATTGTACCTTTTAAACAGCTTGGAAAATTCCAGAAAATGTCAAGCCTGTAGGCAATTGGACAGTTAGCTTTTGATGGCCAATTAGCCTAACTGGAGTCAACATGTGGATGTATGTTCAGGCCTACCGTCAAACTCACTGCCTCCTTGCTTGTCATATTGGGAATATCAAAATAAATCAAATAAGAACTCGGGGATGAGTGAATTGTGGACCTTCACAAGTCTGGTTCATCCTTGGGAACAATTTCCTAACATCTGAAGGTTCCATGGTCATCTGCACAAACAATAATTCTCAAGTATAAACACCAAGGGACCACACAGCTGTCAAACTGCCCCTAAAGAAGAACGTCCATTGGCGAGAAAAGTGCAAATCAATCCCAGAACAGCAGCAAAGGATTTTGTGAAGATGCTGAAGGAAAACAGGTAAAACAGGTAGTCCTATGAAAGGCTGCTCAGCAAGGAAGAAGCTACTGCTCCAAAGCTGCCATAAAAAAAGCCAGACTGCAGTTTGCAGTTTGAAGTAGCACATGGAGTCAAAGATCTTACTTCCTGGAGAAATATCCTCTGGTCTGATGGAGCCAAAGATCAAACTGTTTGGCCATAATGACCATTGTTATGTTTGAAGGAAAAAGGCTAAGTCTTGAAAGACAAACAACAGCATCCCAACCGTCACACACGGGGGTGGCAGCATCATGTTGTGGAGGTGCTTTCTAAAGGAGAGACTGGTGTACTTCACAAAATAGGTGACATCATGAGGAAGGAAAATCTTAAGAGCTCAGCAAGGAAGTTGAAGCTCAGTCACAAATGGGTCTTCCAAATGGATATTGACTCTAACCCTACAGTATATTCAAAGTTGTGATAAAATGGCTTAAGGACAACAAGGTCAAGGTATTGGAGTGGCTATCACAAAGCCCTGACCTCAATCCGATTGAAAATTTGTCGGCAGAATTGAAAAAACATGTGTGAGCAAGGAGGCCTATAAACCTGTCCCAGTTACACCAGTTCTGTCTGGACAAATGGGACAGAATTCCTCCAGGCAGAACTGGCCATCATATTCTAAGAAGCCCGTGGAAGGCTACCCAAAATGTTTGCCTCAAGTTAAACAATTCAAAGGCAATGCTACCAAATATTAACAAAGTATAATGTAAGCTTGGGACCCACTGGAATTATGATATAGTCAAGAGAAGAGTAAAATAATCTGTCTGTGAACATTGTTGGAAAAAATTACTTTTTACCCTGCACGTAGAAGATGTCTTAAATAATATGCCAAATTTATAGTTCTCTAGTATAAAATCTGTGTTGGGGTTATAAAGAGTTTTAAAGAATTCATGCTAAGTGTATATAAACTTACGACTTCAACTGTATGTACTGTAAGAATATATTAGCGAGGGTGTCTCACACATAAAGTTATATAAAACCCACCAAACTAATTTTAAGGTCCTCTCTGTGCATCATCTGGCAGTGTCAGTGGGTAAAAAAACAAAATGTATTGGCACTAGTATAGTGGGTTTATTAAAATGAAGGAGTCTAAAAAGCAGCTGCATTAAAATAGGGCCATTATGGTCATGCATAGAGTATGGTGAAGTTCATACTTAGATGTCCTTATGCCAAGCGGCACTTTAGAGTCTTAATCCTGCTCTTCACCAGGACAAGGAGTTATCAGCTAAGTCCTAGTTGTTTTAAAGACGGTAGCAGGTTTTCTTCAAGTGGTACTCATAAAAACTATTAAATCCATCATAGTTGCTACATTCACCTCTAGGACCCTGATGCAGATAAGCACCTTCACAGGATGATGCTGCCACCACTATGCCTTTACGGTAGAGGTGGTGCTCTTGAGATAAATTGCATTGTTATACTTGCACATTATTCAGGCTGGGAGATGGGAGGGTTACTGTGCAGGCAGCACGGTGGCACAGTGGTAGCACTGCTGCCTCACAACAAGGAGACCAGGGTTCACATCCTGCATGTTCTCCCGATGTTTGTGTGGCGTTCCTCCAGATGCTCCAGTTTCTTCCCACAGTGTAATAACACACTGGTTAGGTGGATGGTAATGCTACATTGGCTGTAGTGTATGTGGCTCCAACTCCTCTTCAACAATGCTTTGGATGGAGTAGGTTTAGAAAATGGATGAATGGTTGCCGTGTGTCTTTATTTTTCACAAAACAATTAGCAGTGCATATTATCCTTAAGTGGAAGTGTGGATTTTATTCCTTGTGCTCTCCATATGGTTTTTTTATTTTGCAGATGAATTCTTGCTGTCCTGGCTCCTGGATTTGTTTATCTAGGTGACTACAGGTTTGCTCAAAGTAAAAGCATACAAACAATGAGTAGCTTTTCACTTTACATGGTTTGTCTTTTTTTTTTGTAAATCGTTGCACATATCAGATCTGTATGATAGGTGCTGTCTTGCTAAAGCTTTCATGTCATGAATAATTTGTACTAATTGATCACATGGCACAGTTTGATGTGTTGATGTGCTTGGGCCAAAAATAAAAATTTACTGGACTGTTAAGTTTGTCATTACACAACCTGTGATAAACTAATGCCTAAAAATTGGAAAAGTTACCAAAACAAAGTCGCTATGTAATAATTTCTTTCTTCTTGGTATCACAAAATGGGTATACCATTGTTGTTTATGCTGTATGTCTAGTTCTGCTTGACTTGTACCTTACAGTACATCATAATAATTTAATTGACCTCTGGACTTTGTATTTTGGGCGGCATGGTGGCGCAGTGATAGCGCTGCTGCCTCACAGTAAGTAGACATGGGTTCGCTTCTCGGGTCCTTCCTGCGTGGAGTTTCCATGTTCTCCCCGTGTCTGCGTGAGTTTCCTCTGGGTACTCCGGTTTCTTCCCACGGTCCAAAGACATGCAGGTTAGGTGCATTGGCGATCCTAAATTGTCCCTAGTATGTGTGTGTGTGTGTGTGTATGTGCACGCACCCTGCCCGGGGTTTGTTCCTGCCTTGCACCCTGTGCTGGCTAGGATTGGCTCCAGCAGACCCCCGTGACCCTGTGTTAGTATATCGCGGGTTGGATAATGACTGATTGACTTTGTATTTCACAACTAATCAAAATATATAGTGCATACTGATGGAAAACCTGTTTTCAGTGTATTATTTTAAAGTGGCTATGCACTAAATGAATGTAGAAGCTCCCTGCATTATTGCATGGTGCCTTTTCTGCTTTAAAATTCAGGTTTGACATATATACATAATACAATAAAATGTATTATTGCATCCCCCCATAGACATGGGCAGTTACACATACATTGTATTGTACATTTTTGTGTATTTATTTTTACGTATTTTGTGTGTGTGTGTAATTCTTTTTTGTATGTAGTATATTTGAGTTGTATATACTGTATATAATCATACAATCATCCATTTGGTAGTATGAGTGGCAATTGAGTATATTTATGACTTGTATTGAGTAGTGGAAACGCCAGTGGTCCTGTGCTGTTTACTAAAATGGGGAAGAAAGAAAAATGCCAGAATGCCTGACAAGAACAAAATTGTTTTCCTTTGTAAGACAACTTGCTACTGTATGTATGTCCTGGACAAAAGGAAACTTGTATATCAACAATATTGTGTGTCATCTTCACTGCTGTCTATATTGCTTTGTGTTCCTGAGCTGAAGAGGTGCCATACTATGATATTATGTAGCCAGTAAGTACAGATTCTACTTTCCACTTGTAGAAGTTAGTGTACATGAATGGAGATATCTTGGATATTTCCAAAAGGCTGGAGGCAGAGGTGTGTTGTTCCCATTTCAGGTTATCAGTGATGGGGACTTCAATAAATCTGAAGCTGCTGATCTTTCCACAGCATCTCTTCCAATACAGATTGGAGTGTTTTCTGCCTCCTACTTCCTAATGTCTACAACCAACATTTTATTTTTTTTTTAAAGAGAGAGATTGTTCAGGCACCAGTATGTCAGAAGGCAAACCTCTTCCCTGTAAGTCTTCTTATTATGATGCTCATTCATAATATTATGACATCTCCCATCATGAAATGTTCTTCCATTTTTAGTTATTGTACTGTTCTTGTCTTTGGTGTTTGAACCAGAAACTAAACAGCAGCCAAACTCTACTTCACAAAAGATTAATAAGAGTCAGGAGATAGCACCTTGCTCCAATTTGAATTCGATTTTATGAAGTTAGAGTGAAACTGAAAAGAAGTAAAATACAAATAATTGCTGATTTAAATAAACAATATAAATTCGCTCAATAATTATCAAATTACCTTAAAATAATACTTACAGGCTTTGCTTCGATGGGACTAACACTGACTAATCATGAAACATGCTAAGTACTGACTTCTTGTAATTCTATTTCCGCTTCCTTACAACTATTTACATGAATATTCATAAGGTTATATTAATATTCCTTTGAACATCAATCAGCAATTCTGCGAGGCAGAACAGTTATTAAGCAGAAATTTTTGCCCTGGTTAAGAACAAAATTGAAGTCCAGACTCTGCGAAGGGTTGAAAATGAAGCGGGCAAGAAAGCAATCATTTGGTGTAAGCATCATTTCAGTTTACTTTTCCAAGATATGTTTCATGGACATTTTTTGTAAAATTGAAATCCCTGATGATCCATTTCCTTTGATATATAGATAACATAACATAGTTGAAAAAAAATAAATGCCTCCTTTTTATTTTTTCTTTTCCTCTTCAAGTTACCTTTTGCTAAATAACCTTGAGGCCAGTAGAGCTGCTCCATCTAAGTCTCATTTTAAACCTGCTAATTTTTATTAGGTGTACCTTTTAGTACCATGAGAGTAGGTGGCATCATTTGTGTTCTTTTTGTCTTAATTGAACAACCTCCAAGCTGTAGATTTTCACTGTAGACTTGCATGGCCAAAACTGATATTACAATTTTAAGTGGAAAAATTGTATAGAAGAATATCATTATAATGTATGCAATGCTCCAAGCTTAACTTCATGTCTCTTCATGTCTAATTTCTAAATCTGCCTTTTCCAGTACAAAGACATGGGAAGCTGGACCCATCCCAGCAGCACTGGGATACCACTCCATCCTAGCACACTCTCGTGTATATATCTACACTGTTTCATTGCCTGCTAATGTAGTGCATCAATACATTGTGATGGCCAAGTTGGCTGCACCTGGATATTGATAGTCCTAGACCGAGATCGACTAGGGTGAATGAGAACACAGAACCACAAGAAGTAAGTGCAAATTTGCAAAGTGCATTTATTTCCTTCATTGTGTCCAAACAATAAAGACTGGTTCAGAATCTTTTTTTAAATTAATAAATAATCCTCAGTAATACCAGTGCTTAAAGTGAGGTTTAAAAATCAGCAAAAAAGAGATAAATACATGTTCACATTAGTTAAAATAAAAAAGTTCACAATTGGGTGCTCTCCTCTTTTACTGAGCCTTTGTGCTTGTTTATCTCCATGCAGCCCAACTTACCCATCAAGTATGTTTAGCCAGGAGCTGTGACACTGGCATTTGCAGTCAACTGTTAAACATTTTGTGTTCCATTCACCTCAAGCGGTCACCACTGGGGCATCCCTGGCCCTGCTCCATCATCCCTTCACTTCTGTCAGGCGTCCGCAAGACTGTTTCTAGAACCCTTCGACCATTCCTGCTTCTCCGATACTATACAAGAATGAGCCTTTGCCCCTTTAGTGCTGTCCGGAACTATATTCCAAAAACTTTTCTTTCTGATTTTTTTTTTCCTCTCTCCTTTATGACCTTTCTTCATCACTCTCCTTAGGCGCCCTTTTATACTCCTATTGGTACAGTGTCCTTATTATGACTAACGGAGTGCCACAGTGGAACAGCTGAACTGGCCTCACTTGCATTTTAACAGGTAATCAGCTTGCCTCCATATCAAACTTCCCACGGCCACCCATCTCTGCAGCCCCAACACCACAGACCCCCCAAAGCACTGTACCACATAACTTTTTAAAATTCCTTAATAATCATCTGTGCATCAAAGTTCTAAAATGTGACACAATTAATGTGGATAAAGAATAAGAATGCCTAAAAAATATGAAACTAATTCATACACTTGATGTGCTGTACTGAACTTCTGATTATTCAGAAAATCCATTGCGTCCATTGTATCATTTAAAATTGCTAAAGTGCAGTGTAAAAGGACCTTTGAAAAGAAACTAGTTATTTCTTGTTCGTAAAGCTAATATGCCAAGGTCTGTCTTGAAATACACCAACCAGAAAATGTTTGAGCAGCACTTCTCTTTCATGATATACTATATTAATCTCCAATGGGAAATTGTCTTTTCACTTGACCTTTGGGGTAACTTGCATAAATAGTTTGAATTATCGCATTATCATTTATATCAATACATTTATAAGTGGCCCGCTAGTTGTACTTACATTTGTTTATTTGCCAGCAGGAAATTAACAGAATTTTTACTTTGTCTCCAGGATGAAATCTTGTAACTACTTAAAGAAATGTAGAACAATGACAGTCTTAATTTGCATGAACAGCCAGAATTAAAGAACATTTTTTAATAGTAAATATATTGCAGAATAACTCGGCCTTGCTACAAGATCACTGGTAATTCATACATGACTGTCTGACTGCATTGACCTGCTAGAAAGTGGTGTTTTGATTTCTGGTTTGTTTTCATGTGGGATGCCATGAGGAGGATTGGCATTTTAGTAATCCTTTTTTTTTTTTTGTCATATCCTTTTATTGTAGGATAGATAATTTAATTGAGAACTTCATAGGCCCCCTCCTAATCATTAACAGTACATGCAGATGAATCCATGATGTGGTGAATACGTAGAATTGGGAGTCTTTGCCCCTACAATCGTTAAATGGGTGATTTTCTGATATAGTAGTTGGTGTAAATCTGTCACGTTTTTTGTATTTGAAATCCTTTGAACACATCCTATCTCATGTTGGAACGCCTTAGGGATATTTGTTAAATTACTAAATCTTACATATACCTTCAGTATTTTTGGGAATCTACAGTACTTGGGTCTATATACTAACAAATATTAATAGTCATTTTGTATCAGGTTAGGTGAGGTTGGGGGGCATGCACTAGAACAGCATGTTGCTGCACCCACAACATGACAAAACAGCTGTGGATCCTGGTCAGTAACCCCCCAGGCAGACATACAATCCAGTCCCACCCTCCTGAAATGACCTTCTATCTGCTGCAGCCAGGTATTATGTGGGCGTCCCCTTGGCCTGGTTCAGCCACTCGGGTCCTCAACAATGAGGATCCTACGTGCCGGATCACCCTCGGGGAATCGCGCCACATGGCCGTAGTGCCGTAACTGACACTCCCTCACAATGCAGGTAATGTGCCTCATTTGGGACTCTATGAACAACTGCTCATTTGATACAAAGTCAAACCAGCAGAACCCAAGGATTCTCCAGAGAGACACAGTACCAAAGTCTTCGTCTCAGGTCACTGGATAGCATCCATGTCTCACAACCATGTAGCAAGACAAAGTACCAGGACTCCAAAGATTTGGAACTTTATCCTTTAGTAAAGATATCAGGAGAGCCACACACCCCTATCCAGTGATCTCATGACCCCCGTGCTCTCCCAATCCATCTACTGACTTCATAGGAAGAGTCACCAGAGACATAAATGTCACTGCCGAGGTAAGTAAACCCCTTGACAAGGTCATCACTTTCTCTGCAGATGGACACACTGCTGATGGCTGTGCCCAAGAGTTTATTAAATGCTTGGATCTTGGTTTTTATCCAGGACACTTGCAAGCCCAGACACTCACACTCCTCACTCAGTCTCTTGAGAGCCGTCAATCGGAGCCTCTATGGACTTTGTGAAGATCACAGCATCGTCAGCAAAGTCAAGATCAGTGAATCTTTCTTTGCAAACAGATACCCCACAACCTTGCCCAACACCCAGTCTATACAAGCATGGAACAGAGTAGGAGCAAGAACACACCCCTGACGAACCCCAGAATCAACTGGGAAAAACGCATATGTTCTGCCTCCACTCTGCATAGCACTCACAGTAACATTATACAGGCCAGCCATGATATTCAGCAACCTTGAGGGGATCCCACAAAGTCTCAGGATGTCCTAAGGGCAGTTTGATCAACTGAGTCGAACGCTTTACGAAAATAGACAAAAGGCTACAATGAAACTCTGCCGATATTCACGTTTGTGCTTCATGAGAACCCTCAGTGCCAGGATGTGGGTGATGGTAGACTTCTTAGGCGTAAAACCAGACTGCTTCGGTCGCTGGTAGGTGAGCAAATGATCACGGATCCTATTGAGGACGACCCCAATCCAGGCGATCACCCTTCCCTTTCTAGATCGGGAGTACATTTTTCCAGTCAGTTGGGATGATGCCAGTCTCCAAATTGAAAACAAAGATGTGATGCATTTTGAACAAGTGAGTTTTTGTGATGTTTAACTGCACGGTTGCATTGTTGGTGGTCAAACTTGCCTTCAGATTTTTAGTTTTAGATTATTTTTACATCCCTTAACTGTTTCTGCATTGTTTAACCGTGTAGAATTTTAAGAATGCTAATCTCTAATACAGCTCTAAATGGTAATCCATTTGACAGCAGAGATGTTAGTTTTGTGTTTGTTACCAGTTATGTTTGTGCATGTCCAGTCATCAGCCCTTCCATGTTTGAACATTCTATTTCTAGTATTAGGTTCAAGGTCCACAAGCAACAACAAGCCCAAAACTGGGTTCAGCTCTGAAAGGGGCACCATTCCAGAGTGCACCTATACACATACCTAAACTTGTTCACTGTCAATTTAGTTTTTTCTACTTTCCTAATGCTTTGACATTGCATTGCGGCAAGAATCTCGAGAAGAAACATTTGTAAAAAGACAGAAAATAAGCAGCAAACTCCAGCCAGATGTTACTGCAGCTACAAATGAAATAATGTTCCACATTTTGTGAGGAAGCAACACTACATTTTGGTCATTTAATGGATGTCAAAAAATTTGAAAAAGGAATTAAATCTTCAGTTGGGCCAAGAAGAGTGATTTCTCTCCAGTGTCTAACAGAGAAGCCTTTGCTAAATTTCTTAAAGTGAAAAACATACAATTGGACATGTATTGAGTTTGAATAATAAAGGAAGAAGTTGGTTGAAAGCCTCCAGTTCTCACTCTGCAAGTTACTTTTGTACAACAGAGCAAAATCTCTCAATTTTGTTGCTTGGTACAAATCAATCTATGCCAGGGGTGCCCAACTTTTTCAGCTTGCAAGCTATTTTTAAAATGACCAGGTCGAAATGATCTACCTACATTAAAATTATATATATAATTTTAATGTAGGTTATATATATATATATATATATATATATATATATATATATATATATATACTGAGTATACTTTATACATAAAATATATGTTGTACCTTGCATAACTGAATAACCTTTATGGGTACAATAACATTTCAATACATTTATGGTCACTACAATATTTCGATTTAATAATCTTCTTGTGGGAAAAGACTTACTTGCATAAATAAGTAGAACCGAATAATGGGGTCAAGGAGGTAGCACATTTTCCCCATGTTTGGGTACTTTTCCTCTGTGAGTAAGTTCCAAAACTGTCCATGAGCCCCATACTTCAGTTGAATGTCATCCTGTAGTGTCAAAATCTCATCCTCCACTGTAGAGGAGTTTTAGGTGAAACAGTGTTGCAATTTTTGATGCGGGTGAATCACCCTCAACATCTTCCCTAAATGGATAGCACTTAAATGTAGCAATTGGCTCAAGTAAAGCTGAGTCTTGAAACCGTCTGTCAAAGTCTGACAGGCAACTTTCAATCTGCTCTGTGTAGTGTATGCTGTCAAGTTGCGCACACGCCTTCCATTGCGTCTCCAGCTCTGACGCGAGGTTTCGGATGTTCCCCAAATCGGGGCGCTGCAGCTTTGAGGACAAATGTTGCATTTTTCATTTGAAAGCATTAACTGAGCTAATCATATTGACCATGGAGTTCTCTTTTCCTTGCAGCTGTAAATTAAGCTTATTCAACATGTTGGGCAGATCGGAAAAAAATGCCAAGTCTAGCGGCCATTGATTGTTATTAAGTTGCTTGTATTCTGCATGTTTAATGACTAGGAGAAACTCATTTTTCTCCGGCCAGGGGTCTTGAAATCTCAGCAGGAATTTCTCCCTAGCCATCTTCCTCAATGAAAGCCTCTTATATCATCTCTCCATCTTTTAAGAACTTCTTATGTTTAATGATCAAGTGACTCACCCGGAACGATGCTTTGGTGTGTCTGCCTTTGCTTTTGAATTCAGATGAGTGAAAAATGACGGCTGTCCGATTTAACTGCGATTTTAGTTCCCTCTCCTTTCTCTTTCTCAGATCGCTTTTCGGAAGGAAGTCAGTTTCGTAGTTTTTATGAACAGTTCGAAAGTGCCTTTACACATTTTCCTTCTTTGGAATAGCAACGATAGGTTGACAGATCAGACAAACATACTTCGATTGTGACATTGTAAGAGAAAAAAGTCAATAGTCTTTAGTCAGTATAAATTGGAAGGCTAACTAGATCACTTAGATAGCCTGAGTTTTGCAGTAGCTCACGCGTTTGCTCGTGTGTGCGGGATGACCAGTGTGTTAGAAGAAAAGAGATCTCAGACTGGCCGCCCTGTATGTCAATCAAGTGGCAAATGCCATAGGGAGGATATATGATCGACTAACGTTTACATTTTTTTTTTTTTTTGAATGCAACGCGATCTACCTGCACTACCTTTCCGATCTACCGGTTGATCGTGATCGACGTCTTGGGCACCCCTGATCTATGCATTCATCCATTTTCTAGACAACCAATCCACTTTACGGTTGAGGGGAACTTGTTCCTTCACACGTGTGCATGGTCAAAACTGTTCCTGGTTGGGAGCTTTGGCAATTTTAAAAAATATTCATGTAATACAGCAGGGTCAGAGGACGATAATGAATTTAAAAGATGGCTTTTTTCATTTTTAGATACATTTTGTTCTTGGGGTTATGCAGCAGTATTTGGATTCATAACAGAAAAAGCAAGTGTGAATATTTCAGACACTACTCTCTTATGCTGTGTGTTCTTTTTAATTTGATAAGATTACCAGGGAAGTTTTATTTCTTCACCTTTTATTTATGGGGGGTCAAGGCATTATAAGGAGTAATGATAAGTGTTTATATATCGCTTAGGAATTTGGCTAATGTATAGATACTGAAATGTTATAAATGATTTCTGTTTCAGTTTACCTGACTGCTGCTTCTTTTAGTATTTTGTTTTTAGTTTTTTGTGTTACAATTTTGCAAAGCAGTATTTTTGCAAGTAAAATTATGATCATGCACCTTTTGTGGTAAGCCAAGGATGAGAGTAAACTAGAGTACATTTGAATATTTTCTAATATACTATTTCCTTTCATTTACATGCTCAGAGTAGAGTATACCCAGCCACTCCAAAAGTACTGGAATAGCAAGGCCTTTTTTTTTTTTTTTTTGCCGTGCACTGAAGATATTTTTGTGTGAGATTTAAAGATGAATATGAGAAGAGAGATTTGACAGCTTTCTGGTCTTCATGTTGGTCTACCCTTCTTAACTACAAATCCTGTCTTCACAGGTGAAAGCCAAAGCTTAAACTGAGAGTAGATATCCAGGGCTACTTATTGATTAAAGAACCAGTCTTATATGACACACCTGTCGGCTTATCACGTTGAAAACTTTTGCTCATTTGAAAAACTGGGTGTTCTGATACAAAATATGCTATGTTCTATGTTGTTTAACATATCTAGATGCAAGTACCAGGGAATAAAAGCTGAAACTCTTCTCACTTTTCAAATATTCATCGTTTAATCTCACATAAAAATGTCTTCAGTGCACGGCAAACAAATTGGCCTTGCTGTTCTAATACTTTTCGAGGGGACTGAAGTTTAAAGTATATTATAGTTAAAGTAAAAAATATGTCAATAGAAATAGAGTTCTGTGTGCCTCTGATTTGAATTAGGTTCAGTGACTAAATATGTGGAACACAATAAGTATATTAAGGGAAATAAGAGAAAAACTAAATTTAAAAGAGAAACAAACTTCATCAGCTCTTGGCCACCTTGTGCATACATCTTTCAGCATCTCTTGGCATTAATGGTAAAGACAGATGTTGATCATCTTGGTGGAATATTTTTTAAGATTCATTTCCAAGGTCCGGAGGGACATTTTGATCAAAAGAGCAGTGCTGCCAAGTGCTACTGCAGGGAACAGAGCAGAGAAATTGAATGGAAAGACTAAGTAACAGCCAGTCACAATGATTGACTCCATTTTTAAAAAATCAGTTTTTCAGGGATGTTAACCACAGTGAGTGTGGTGTTACGGATTTTTTTTTTTCTATCTCTAGAACTAAGTTGCAAATACTGTATATGTATTAAGTATGAAAGGAATGTGTAAAAAAAAGATGTTGTTTTGTCTTTAACCATGGTAAAGAAATCTTGCTCAATCCCTTCTCTTTATGCTTTGTGGTGTATGCCAGTTAACAGTAATTACTAACAAGTAAGCAGATGTAGTTCAGCACTCATTAAGAATATGGCACCAATGCAGGAGACATTTTAAGGCTAAGATGTTATTGTGACAATCCCAGATCTCCACAGTTTTATAGCACAGGAAAGGTGCTTGATATTGGGACCTTTGGGGATTTTTGTATGACAATATGTTTACATCATTTAAGCAAGTGTGTCCCAAATTAATCCTCCTATTAATACATTTCTTTATTACATACAGTGCTAGGAGAAACCTGGCTGTCTTTCCTAATATTTCCTCAATATCTACTGCAGAAATTGTACTATTTAGCAGAGATGTACTGTAGATCGACTTAATTGTAGACATTGTTGGGAATATAAGGATCCAATTATCTTAAATGAGCACAAATCAGTTATACATAAAATTTACTTTTAATCAATTTGTGTGAAGCATGACCTAATTCATCTCAGAACTGTACATTACACACCTTTCTCCCTCCTTACATTATACATACTGCACCTAGGGGAAGACACTAATAACAAATGCTTTTGATAGGCATCTGCTTCACATATTTTGGGAATGCCCAACATGTTCACCTTATTGAAATACAATTTCCCTAACCCTTTAATAGCACTATTCACCTGCTGAAATATCAATACTTAATGAAAAAAAATTGGTAATTTACCACCAAATTGTTGGCACAGTTTGGAAAATTAACCATTAAATTAAACATTCTGATTATCTGCTAAACTATAGGAAGCCTCAATGCCAGTGAATGATGACTTCATAATAATCTTCATATTAAACCGTCTAATTTCTTGCCATCTTGATTTGTGGCGCTAACAAAATAACCCTGTAATGTGATGGTTTTTCAGATCTAATTTAAATGTTGTCAACAAGTACGCATAACTATTATTGGTGGATGTTCTTTTCAGAGTTGGGAGCTCACCTACCCTAAATGTCTACCATCCACATTTGTTTTATTACATGTAACATTACATTGAGAAACATGCAACCCAATTGAGAGGCAAAGTTTTATTAAGCATGTGGATTTTAGTAAGATTTACTGTACATTGGTAGTGTATGCCCTGAAGTATGGGAATTAGTAAATTCAATAAGGTAAAGTGAAGTGATTTACCACATTTATACATTACAAATAATATTTAAAAAGGTTCTAAACTGGATGCCTGTATAGTAGTATAAGATCTGTAGTTATGAGGTCAGTCTTTGTAGTTCCAAACTGTAGCAGCAAGGAGCCAATATAGATTACCTGACAATTAGTAAACCCCTAATCTGAACAGTTTGACAAGCTTATAGTAGTTGGTTTTGCATAGTTCAAATAAACTAACCAAATTTACTGCATCCTATATATTAAAAGCTTTAATTGATAAGTATTTCAAAGCTGTAAAAATCAGGTTTTAGATTATCTGGAAATGGAAAAGCTGAAGTTTAAATAAGAATGACAAGTTTTATGTGCATTCAGGTAAACTAAATCTCAACTATTTCAGAAAAGAGCTGCCCCCTTTGTCTTTTCTTTTGCAGAATTACCACCTACCTCCTGTTTATCAAAATTTAAAAATAATTTTCACTCCACTATATCACATCACTATAATGGTTCAGTTTTTGGCATAATTGAAGTACCGTCTCTGCATTGATAAATATTAGATTATGATATATTAATTTCTTCTGCCCATGAATAGTGAATTAATATTGTGTTACAAGAATACATATATTAATATCAGCATATTAAAAAGGATAAAAATTGGTTCCTAGCACTGTACACCAGGGGACACTATGGAAATATTGCCAACAGACTTTAGCATTTCCTGATAAGAATTTGATAAGGTTAGAGTAACCAAACTAGGAACAGTGCGTGGCAGTAATAATTAATTCTCAGGGCTGTCTTTTGAAATGCTGTGATAATTAGGACAAGCTGCATCAAAGACTGGTATAAAATTTAAAGTGTGGTTTGTTTTTTTGTATTCACTATATTGTTGTTAATTTAATGACCATGTGCTACATGAGTTAATGTTTTGTCTGTGTTGGTACATTATACTTACCTTTATTGAGAGAAATACATTATCTTTTATTCTGGTCATGAGGAAAAAATAGAGAAAGATTGGGAAGAACAGTATGATTCCTTGTTGCTGAGCTTGGATAATGTCTCCCAGTGCTAGTACTTTCTATGTGCAGATTGAGTATTTTCCCATTTTTAATGTGGTCTTTTTTTGTGGACCTTGTTGTCCCTCACATTCCATAAACCTACAGTTAGGCTGATATGAATGAATTACATTTATATAGCAATCTTCTAAACTTCTCAAATCACTTTACATAGACAGTGTGGAACCTCTTCGTCTACCACCAATGTGCAGCATCCACTTGGAAGAGGCAGGTAGTCTTGCACCAGTACGTTTGCTACACATTAACTATTAGGTGATGAAGATATGAGAGAGTGAATTTTTCAGTAAAGGATAGGGGATAATTAGGGGGCCAGAAAGTCCAGGCTGTGATGGGCAATTTAGCCAGGACTTCCGGGAAACAAGATCTTTTATACCACAGAGGGTATTTACCACAGTTTTATGTCCAATTTGAAGGGTGGCACCAATTTTTACAGCACACTGTTCTCATCACTGCACTGGGATACACACACAGACCACAGGGTAGGTACCCCTTGATGGCCTCTTCAGCACCTCTTTTTGTCAATAAATTAATTGGCTAAATCTTTTTTTTTTTAAATATGATAATAAATGTGTAAGTTTTATTGTTGCACGTTATATTCCACTTGCCCATGCACATATATACAAATAAAGGGAGGCAGGTGGAAGAGATGAAGAATACCGTTAAAGTGTGATGATTCTTAAACTGTTTTGGCTGCACAGAAATTATGTTTATTTTATCATCTAGCCATCTCTGTTTAACAAGTGGCCACTAAAGCAAATACCCCTTTCTTTCCTATCATGTATCCATGTTACTTCTCTGATTGTTTGACAGCTCATAGTGAAAAATTAATTGAGTCTCCATATCTAACATGTGTGACCAACTGTTAGAAATACCACTTTATTAGATAATCCATCCATCCATTATCCAACCTGCTATATCCTAACTACAGGGTCACGGGGGTCTGCTGGAGCCAATCCCAGCCAACAAAGGGCGCAAGGCAGGAAACAAATCCCGGGCAGGGCGCCAGCCCACCACAGGGCACATCCACACACTAAGCACACACTAGGGACAATATAGAATCGCCAATCCACCTAACCTTCATGTCTTTGGACTGTGGGAGGAAACCGGAGCGCCTGGAGGAAACCTACGCAGACACGGGGAGAACATGCAAACTCCACGCAGGGAGTACCCGGGAAGCGAACCCGGGTCTCCTAACATGCGAGGCGGCCTACCCACGATTTCTATTATTTATATTCAAACTGCAGTCCCATATTAGCCAATTCTGAAATTTCTTGAACTCGCTCTCTAGGGATTTTGTGGCATTTACATTTTCATCTAATCTTTCTAATTTACTGCTGTCTGCAGTTTTTTACAAAAAACTTTGTAGGTATCCTGATGGCCTTGTTTATTTACTGATTTTATTCAGATCCTATATAGAAACAGGTTAAAAAGCACTAGCATGAAGAAAATAATATTGGAAAGATTAGCTTTGTTTATTACAGGAATTGTTGTCTTAATATAATATGAAGAAATCCTGTATAGGCACTTTAGCAACAGTAGAGATGACATTACAGATCAACCCAAAGGCAGAAGTTGAATTTGTGTGTGTTTGTGTCAATTTGTTACAAAAAAGCAGAGGCCACTTTTGTCTCCAGTGCTGTTTAAACATGAGTGAATGTGCCTGTTGACAGCAAATAGCCTGTTATCACAAATGGAGTGGGGGTTGGAGACTGGGGTTTCCCACTCAGACCTCTGTTTTCAGAATTTGGCATCTTCTATTGAAATTTTTTAAGTTGCTTCAGCAACAGAGCTGTGAACTTTGGACAGTCAAGCTGCTGTCTCTGACCAGCTGTATTATGCAAGAAGCTGAGCTGTGAAAATGAACAAGGTCAGCCTGTGTGTCCGCTTATTCAGCACAGGAAAGTTTGCCTGATCAGGATTTGCGTGTTGACAAGCTTCTGAGAAGGGGTGGGGGCTGGGATGTTGTAATGCAGTTTGTGAAATGATTTTTTTTTTTTTTTGCCCGTCATTCCTATTTTTGGAAGCTAACTATTTCAGAAGAAGAGCGTGTGGTATATGATTTGCTCTTGTTTACAGCTGAAGAGAAATGTCATTCTGTAGACAGCACTGGCCCTCTCCTGGGCTTATGTAGGAAGTTGCTTCAACATGTGCTCTGTAGTTCACTTTCATGCAGCTACTGCAGCGGAAAACAGACTTTTGTGCAATCCTGGTCTCTTCCAGTTCAAACTAGTCTGATCAGAACAAGTGAGAGATGTGCTCTGTATTTAACACTCAATTCACAGCATCAAAACAAATGTTCATGTATCACTTTCATTAAGGAAATATTCTTAATAGTAATATAAAAATGTCTGTTTAACAAAAGTAAGAAATTTAAATTATAACAAAAGTGTGTGATTCATTGGATTGGTATTGTGGGAATGAATGGTGTATACAATATAAAAAAGCAGCTTGTTGTTGTTTTATTTATTTATCATGTCAGAAGTAGAGTCTTAAGTCATTTAGCTTCATATCATTCTAAAATCAAAACATTGCAGATTTATTCCCATAAGGCTTGAGACAGGGTATGGCAAAATAAAGACCTGGGACTTCGTTAGAGCTTAATAGATAATTAAAAACTAATGTTGAGAGACTGGAGTTTACGCATCAAATTGTGTTATTGTACCAGTTGAGGGTTTTGTACTTAATTATGATACCAATGAATAATTAATTTCCTTAAAAAAAAGAAAATGTTTTAAATTGGATGGATTTACATGCAGTAGTTCTAGTATTCCATCCAGATCACTGTAGATTCTGTCCCCTCCAGACATTGCAGTGCTGCCAGACATAGAAGTCAAAGAAAAAAAGAAACCATTCAATCTCAATCTAAGTACATTGCAAAGCATAATTATCAGTTTTACAGTATTGCACTCCATGTAATCACTGCACCATTAGTTAATGTACACAAATATCTAGAATTGTATTATTTGTGAGTTCTGTTGGTGTCAATCACATGAGCTAATAAAAAACAATTAAAGGAAAATTATTTTAACATTTTTTTGTTTAGGAAAGTAACTGACAAAATGATGAGATTTCAAATGTTTGGGGGTGCATCACTAAGAATAATTCAGACATTAAGTAAAATAAGCACTACATCCCTTTTTATATTACAGACAGTATTCTACATTTAGACCATTCAGATGTACTCGGACCATTTGGTATACCAATTAGTATGGCAGATTGCATGTGTGGTTTTTTTTTTAGATTGTAAAATACTATACAATTTTCTGACCCACTTATTGCTGAGCAGGGTCACGGTGGGGCTGGAGCCTATCCCAGCAAAAACAGGGCGCAAGGCAGGAATAATCCCCTGGACAGGCCATCAGTCCATCGTAGGGTGAACATAAACACACACACATCTAATAGAGCCAATTTAGCATCGCCAGTCCATCTAACCTGAATGTCTTTGGACTGCGGGAGACAACCCACACAGACACGGGTAGAACATGCACTCTCTGTACTGAGTGACCCCAGGATAGGAACCCTGGTCTCCTTTTTGCAAGGCAGCAGTGCTGCCTCTGTGCCACTGTGCTGCCCAAATGGTAAAATATTGCTTGGGAAAGCATTTAGGACATTTAGATATTGTAGTTTTAATTGGCCTAATGGAAGTGAGACGGCAAGTGTGAGATTGTGTATAGATTGTGATTTCTGCAATAACACAAAAAGGAGATTCCATTAGTACAAAACTGAATGTGCAATGCATCACTTTTCTTCTTAATGTGAACATGGAAAGACCATGCACATTTCTCATAGATAGCAAGGACTACTAAAACATACCTCTGATTGCTATATTCTTAATATTTGACATTCATGTTACACCAATATGAATATGGAATCTCATGAAATTGGTAGATCTAGAACACATATTACCATTAACCCACAATGACTTTACAGACATTGGTAAACTACTCTATTAGTGAATGGTTCTGGTCAGTAGTTATGTACACAGGAACTATAATTAGAGATTAGAATAATCAATACCAATAATTATTGCGTAGCATAGACAGCTATAAGCCCAGTTTTCTTATGTTTATAGAGCCATTAATTGTTACTAATAGGCCACTCTCCAGCTGATTATGGTAGGTGGATACAGAAAGAGAGAAATGCATTTATGTTTCCAGAAACAAAAATGTTAGTCATTATTTCAGGCATTTCCCTGTATATAGGGAGGAGCGGAAGATAGACTCAAAATTATGTGTCTGCTAGTCCACTTACATAATTGTATAGAAAAATATATATTCTTACCTGATTGGTTAAAGCTTGAAAACTTCTTCTACTTCTTTCAGCTGCTCCCATTAAGGGTTGCCATAGTGGATCATCTTTTTCCATATCTTTCTGTCCTCTGCATCTTGTTCTGTTACCCCCATCACCTGCATGTCCTCTCTCACCACATCCATAAACCTTCACTTAGGCCTTCCTCTTTTCCTCTTCCCTGCCAGCTCTATCCTTGGCATCCTTCTCCCAATATACCCAGCATCTCTCCTCTGCACATTTCCAAACCAATGCAATCTCGCCTCTCTGACTTTGCCTCCCAACCGTCCAACTTGAGCTGACCCTCTAATGTACTTATTTCTAATCCTATCCATCCTTGTCACACCCAATGTAAATCTTAGCATCTTTAACTCTGCCACCTCCAGCTCTGTCTCCTGCATTCTGATCAGTGCCACCGTCTCCAACCCATATAACATAGCTGGTCTCACTACCAGCCTGTAGACCTTCCCTTTCACTCTTGCTGATATTACTCTATCACAAATCACTCTTCTCCACTCACTCCACCCTGCCTGCACTCTCTATTTCACCTTTCTTTTTTAATTTTCACGAATAAATGTGCTACTCCTTAAAAAAAGCAGCCACACAGCAAACAGGAATTCATGTGAAATCTGAGTGGGTAGGCGAGACACCATAAGTGGTAACAAAAACATAATGTATTGTTTAATTACTTTGTTGTTATTGTTACTATAAAAGAATTTGTGCTTACCTGGAAATGATTCATCCCTTTATCTGTATCTGTAACCCTAACCCTAACCCTTCCCTTTCACTCTTGCTGATACCTGTCAGTCACAAATTACTCCTGACGCTCTTCTCCACCCATTACACCCAGCCTGCACTCTCTTTTTCAGCTCTCTTCCACACTGCCCATTACTCTGTACTCCTGATCCCAAGTATTTAATCTCATCCACCTTCGCCAGCTCTACTCCCTGCATCCTCACCATTCCACTGACCTCCCTCTCATTTACACACATGTATTCTGTTTTGTTCCTACTGACCTTCATTCCTATCCTCTCTAGAGCATATCTCCACCTCTCCAGGGTCTCCTCAACCTGTTCCCTATTATTTCTACAGATCACAATGTCAATCAATCAATCAATCAATCAACATTTATTTATATAGCACATTTTCATACAAAAAAATGTAGCTCAAAGTGCTTTACACAATGAAGAATAGAAAAATAGAAGACATAAAAAATAAACATAAGTCAACATTAATTAACATAGAATAAGTAAGGTCCGATGGCCAGGGTGGACAGAAAAACAAAAAAAACTCCAAAGCTGGAGAAAAAAAATAAAATCTGTAGGGATTCCAGACCAAGAGACCACCCAGTCCCCTCAGTCATCAGCAAACATCATGGTCCACGGAGACTCCTGTTTAATCTCGTCTGTCAACCTGTCCATCACCGTTGCAAATAAGAAAGGGCTCAGAGTCGATCCCTGATGTAATCCCACCTCCAACTTGAATGCATCTGTCACTCCTACCACAGACCTCACCACTGTCACACTTCCCTCGTAAATATCTTGTACAACTCTTACGTACTTCTCTGCCACACCCGACTTCCTCATATAATACCACAGCTCCTCTTGAGGCACCCTGTCATATGCTTTCTCCAGGTCCACAAAGACGCAATGCAACTCCTTCTGGCCTTCCCTAAACTTCTCCATCAACATCCTCAGAGCAAACATTGCATCTCTGGTGCTCTTTCTTGGCATGAAACCATACTGCTGCTCACTAATCATCACCTCACTTCTTAATCTAGCTTCCACTACTCTTTTCCATAACTTCATGCTGTGGCTCATCAATTTTATTCCCCTGTAGTTACTGCAGTCCTGCACATCCCCCTTATTCTTAAATATCGGCACCAGTACACTTCTTCTTCACTCCTCAGGCATCCTCTCACTTTCCAAGATTTCATTAAACAATCTGGTTAAAAACTCTACTGCCATCTCTCCTAAACACCTCCATGCTTCTACAGGTATGTCATCTGGAACAATGGCCCTTCCATTCTTCATAGCTGTCCTTCCTTCCTCCTTGCTAATCTGTTGCACTTCCTGATTCACTATCTCCACATCATCCAACCTCTTCTCTCTCTTGTTCTCTTCATTCATCAGCCTCTTAAAGTACTCCTTCCATCTGCTCAACACACTCTCCTTGCTTGTGAGTACGTTTCCATCTTTATCCTTTATTACCCTAACCTGCTGCACATCTTTCCCAGCTTGGTCCCTCTGTCTAGCCAATCGGTACAGGTCCTTTTCTCCCTCCTTAGCGTCCAACCTCTCATACAACTCATAATATGCCTTTTTTTTAGCCTTTGCCACCTCTCTCTTCACCTTGCACCTTATCTCCTTGTAATCTTGTCTACTTTCTGCATCTCCACGACTATCCCACTTCTTCTTTGCCATCCTCTTCCTCTGTATACTCTCCTGTATTTCCTCATTCCACTACCAGGTTTCCTTTTCCTCCTTCCTCTTTCCATATGTCACGCCAAGCACCTTTCTTGCTGTCACCCTTACTACATCTGCTGTAGTTTCTCAGTTGTCTGGTAACTCTTCACTGCCACCCAGTGCCTGTCAACCTTACAGTCTTCCTTTTTCAACTTCCACCATTTGATCCTTGGCTCTGCCCTCACTCTCTTCCTCTTCTTGATCTCCAACGTCATCCTACAGACCACCATCCTATGCTGCTTAACTACACTTTCCCTGCCACCACTTTGCAGTCTTCAATCTCCTTCAGATCAACTCTTCTGCATAGGATGTAATCCACCTGTGTGCATCTTCCTCCACTCTTGTACATAACCCTATGTTCCTCCCACCTTCTTAAAACATGTATTCACCACAGCCATGTCCATCCTTTTGGCAAAATCCACTATCCTCTGACCTTCTTCATTCCTCTCCTTGACACCATACCTACCCATCACCTCCTCATCTCCTCTGTTCCCTTCACCAACATGTCCATTGAAATCCGCTCCAATCACCACTTTCTGTCCCTTGGGTACACTGTTTATCACTTCATCCAACTCACTCCAAAAATCTTCTTTCTCACCCATTGCACACCCAACTTGCGGTGCATATGCACTAACAACATTCATCATCACACCTCCAATTTCCAGCTTCATAATCATTACTCTGCTTGACACTCTTTTCACCTCCAAAACACTCTTGACATACTATTCCTTCAGAATAACCCCCTTCCCCAGTTCTCCACCCATCCACACTATGATAGAACAATTTGGATCCACCTCCAATCCACCTGACCTTACTCCCCTCCCATTTAGTCTCTTGAACGCACAATATACAGTATCAACCTTCCTTCTCTCCATCATATCTACTAACTCTCTCCCCTCACCAGGCATACTGCCAATATTCAAAGTTCTTACTCTCAGTTCCACTCTATTTACTTTCCTCCTCTCCTCCTGCCTCCAGACACGTCTTCTGCCCTCTTCTTCTCCGTCTTCTTCTTCGGCCAACACTAGCCCAATTTCCACCAGCACCCTGTTGGCTAACAGTACTGGTGGCGGTTGTTGTTAACCCGGGGCTCCACAGATCTGGTATGGAAATTTGTATTGTTGTCCACATATTGATTTGGCAAAATGTTACACTGGATGCCCTTCCTGACATAACCCTCCCCATTTATCCGGGCTTGGGACTACCACGAAGAAACACATTGGTTTGTGCATCCCCTGTGGCTGGATTCAAAGCTTGAAAACTAACAGCTGTTAAAAAATGCAAGTGCCTGTGAACCAACATAGAACCTTGCCTATGGTGTTTTTTTAAAGATGGCCTAATGCTTTCATGGGAAACAAAATTATTGATTGTTTGGTTTAGTATAGATTACTTTACAACTTGTCAATATATCAGATTGTTATAAAGCAAGTGTTTTTATTATATAGAATAAGTTTATCTAGATATAGTTGAGACAGCAGTTCTGTACATGCCAATTTACATTTTACTGCCAAGTTTGAGATTACACAACTGCAAGGTCATGCACAGGTAACAAAGTAATGGCAACACAATGTGGTTTATTCAGGAACGTACATGAACCCTGTGACCCCAGGTATAAATATCAACATTTAAACCTTGATACTGGAGCGGAGGGTAGAGATGGACAAAGTATGAGAGCAATGCTGAAGACTGGCTACAGTAGTGCTTTTTATAACTGGGCAAGTATGCCTGCCATCCTCTGTAGTAAGAGGGCAAAGTTTTGTTTCCATAGTGATTTTTAAGTCATTTCTTTTTTACACTGTCTTGCCTCTCCTTTGTTATCTCTGCATGAGTGTGTGGGTATTGTAAGCATTCTCCATGTTTAGCAGCAAAATGTAAATTGGCATGTATATAAATGTATTTGGGTAATATAAGAAATTCATTTTTATTTGAGCAAGATTTTTTTTCCCCAATTTGATTAAAATTGATTCATTTTTTTTGCCAGATACAGCACCTTCAACTCCCCATCTCCTTTTTGTCTTTGTTATTTTGTACTGTATGTTATCCATTAACTGGTTCAAAATGAGAAAGCTTGGAGCAAGTAAAATTGTTACAGGTCAAATATCTTCCCACTGGCAAGAAAAATTAAACTAAATATGCAGTCATCAGTAAACGGGCCATATGTTGTCTGTCTCATTAGCTAAGCTTAGTAGCCCTGCAAAATTGTTCATATCTGTTTAATAAACAGTTTTGTAAATTGAAGAGGCTATATTATTGTTGTGCTATCAAGTGATAAAAAATCATATTAGTTAATTGTAGGATCACTTGCAGTTAGGGATGTTAACATCCAAGAAATCTGGCAATTCTTTGTAGATCTTTACACAGAATTCTAAACTTCATGTCAAATCACAGCTGCTCAAAATAGGCAGTATGGGTACATGCTTTGGAATGCCTGCTAGGATGACTGGAAAGCTCAGCTAGTTATTCCATGCTTTATACTAATACAGTTGGTTGATGCTTAAATGTTTAAAGTTTGCTTTCAAATCTGCAGTATGTGTTTTAATGTTTACCATTAGGATGCCATTCTGTTTTTTTCCTATTTCTGCTTTCTCTGTGTCTGTCTTATTTATCTCTCTCTTCTGCCATATCTCATCTTGTTAAAAAGGAATAATGTAAAATTTAAAAATGCAGACTTTATCTGTCAATAAGCTGATGAATGTTGCATGGATCAAATGTTCCCTTTTGCAAATGCCCAGAGATGGAGCTGTATCAGTAACACTTACCTTAGATCATATTACCTACAGTACATTATTGATGTGAGGTTATTTTTGTGTTTATCCAGTGTACTTGCACCAACATTTTATATAGAAATATACACTTATAGAGAAAAGGGACTGAAAGTTCAAAGCCGGTACTTGCCTGAATAATCACTCTTATTTTATTACATCAAAAATCAAACAGTAATTGTGTTTGCAATCTAAATTTCACCAGTTGCCATTTGCCAGATTTAAGAATTCTTTTTCCTATAGCTATAAGCATTTTAAAATAAGTTACATGTAGGGATGCTGCTAAATGCTGAATTATTTTATTTACTGTAAAAGATAATTAATCTTTGTAAAAGATCTTTTAAGTGTGTGTACTTATGATAACACTGTTTTTCAGTTATTGTATCTTTGCTTAATTTGTTGTATTTGTGTAACAGTACCTTATGTTTTGTACTTTCCTGCTGCAAATACATTTCTCTCTGGGATATTAAAGTCTGCCCAGCTTAACCTAATATTTAATTGGGCTCTCAAACCCCTTTCACACTAGTACTCCAAAATGCTTCACAATCTCATCTCTTTACAATCCAGCCACTGGTAAATATTACAAAAACAGAATTACACTACTATTGAAACAAAAAGGAGCAACTGTTCAGATGTCAAAAGACACATATGGGATATACCTAATTAATAAATTGAGTTTAAAGTGAATGCTTGCTCTGTATGAATATTTAATAGGTTATAACCTTATGTACAGCCTAATATCGACAAAAAAAATTGTATCTCGATATTTTCTGGAATTTTGTCTGACAATAAGTAGTACACATTATTTTGCATACTTCAAAAATGTGCCTTTAAAAGTCTTTTACACCAGGTCTTCTTTAATGCAAAATTGAAGCATTTACACAAAAACATCAAAATCACCAGTGCAAGTTATTACTGAGACCAAGGAGTACAAGTATGAGTAAACCATTTCAAACTGGCCTACAGGGTTTACTTTGTATGGCTTGCACAAAGACCAACAAAAACGATTAGAATGAGAGTAACTACTGTATATAAAGAAAACATGATTCCAAGGGAAATTAAATACTAATTATAATAACTACAGAGCATGGATAAACATTCATCTGCTCTGGATTAAGGTGAAATGTGCAGCATGTATGCCAGGATACAGATCTAACATATTTAGTTATAAGTCACCAAATACTGCACAAGAGGAAAATTCCAGCATTTTTGCATACACACAGTAGTCTACTTACTAGGCTACATATAGTCTCGCTGTGTCAGGAGATAACCAGAAATGGTGGGAACAATTAGATGGCCCCCGAGTGTCTCACTTTTAAGCCAATCTAACACACTCAAAATAAGGGCAACAGTTTTGAACTACAAAGGGCCATGGAGCTCTTATTAATTTGATCCAACAGAGAGTAAGCTTCTGGTTACAATAAACTGCTATATTCATAATAATATGAATAGCAAAATATACAGTACATTTGATGTCAGCAATGTCACATCCCATCAATAGGAGCTCAAAAAGCACTGCCATTAAGAGAGTTCATAACGAAGAGCCACAGGAGATACAGATTTCATTACTCAACAAATCTGTCTAATGACGCCAGAAGAAGCACACAGGAGGCTGCGTATCATCCACCATCTCATGGCATGTATCAGTGAAAAAGGAAGTTGACAATTACTGTCTAATTGGAAATGTAAACATACCGTACCAGAGTATCCATAGTGTTTCTAACATGTAATCTATACATTGACCACAGTGCTTGCCTAAACTGTTTGCTGTTACAATGTGTAGTGATGCAATAATCAAAATGACAGGAAGATGTTATGGCAGACAGAAACACTTCTCAAAGCATCTCTTTTGTTGCAGTACTCTTTAAAATGTACAGATTAATCATTACGTTTCATTGTGCTGCTCTGCTCTTGAACCGATAATAGCAATTTTAGCTTTTTATTTTTGTCTGAGCGTCAAGTCTTTTGTTCAGGGTTTTTTTTTTTTGCTCTCTCTCTCCCTGAACCCTAGTAGTGTAAACTTCACATACTGGAAAAAATGGCCGTGTGTGTTTAGGAAGAAGCCCTGCATGTGTACCCTTTGCAGTACAGGATTCCACTACTGTTCACTACAGACATTTTAATGGATTGTCCTCAGATGTGTATTCATGTTTGAGAATCCCCTCTGGCCCCACAAGACTAGGCTACATGACAGAGAATGTGTGCACTTTCAGGGTCTTTTCTTGATTGTTTTTTGCAAGTGAGTGATATATTGGTTAATGTCAGCTTACAAATTATTAAAAAACAATTAGGATATTATTGTAGTCAATCTATATCAATCTCACATACCCCTACTACAGCCAGTAGTTTTTGTTGAAGCCGTTGTAAATATGGGCTCAAAACTAACTTTAAAAAATGGCTATTTGTTGACATTAAAACATTCAAGACTTCTGCTCTTTGTGTCATATGATTTTCTCTACTGACACCCATATGGCATAGTGTGTCATTCAATCACACCTATCATCTTTCGGGAAGGTGGTTTCACAAAATCAAATGTTGCCACGTTAATTAAAATTACAGGTCGAGAAAGGCTTCATTTGCAAACAAAATACAGTACTTAGTTATTGATAAAGGGTTTACATTGGAAGGCAATAATTTATAATTTTCTCTTGCTTAAATCTAAAATATATCTAGGCCTCAGTAATAATTCTAGAAGATGCATTTCTTTTCAGATCCAATCCTGGACTTTTTATGGTAATGCTGGTCTAAGGTGGTCTTATGTAGGAGTAATTCAGATGACCCTTGTAAAATTTAGCCTCTGTAGCATTGTTTACCCCAGGTAAATCGAGCCAAATACGTTGATTTGTTTTCAACAATAAAAAAATGATGTTATGTAACAGAAACATGTAAATACTAAAATGTAAACATAAAGGAGGAAAGGTATGTCTGGTGTCCACAGCTGTACTGATGCAGATTTAGTACTTTTTCTGATGTATTTTGCAGCATTCACCAATAAATAGTCTGAGATCACAATCTTTGCATACTTCTCTTTTTCTGTTGGTTTTGCACCTGAGAGGGTAAAATTTAATTTCCTGATCTTGCTGATGGATGCCGTCCATTGTGTTATTGTAAGCTACTACAGCGTAAGGCTAAGCAAGTTCCACATATTCTCTGACATGAACATTAACAGTTGCTGTGTTGTGAAGAGTGCTTAGGAGGCTTGATTGCTGTCTTTTTCCCGATTTGCCACACACCCACTTACACCACGGTGAACCTTCACATCACAGAATTCAGGAGGTATATCAGCAGTTCAGTTGTACAGTGCCGTATGCATCACTTCCATTATCCATATCAATGTCTGATGACCAATGTCATCACTATTGCATGATTCAACTTTCCTTTGTTCTAAAACTGCTTTTCCAGCTCTGCCCCACTTATGAATATTGAAGCATTACCATACAGAGGCAGTATGGATAGGAAAAAATCATGATTTTTTTGCAGTATGATGTTTTTTTATCCAAACAATTTAACCAGGATACTGTCTCAAGTGTTGTTTGGGCTTAACGCTGTATATCTTATCAAAACAGCTAAATCTGAGAAACAATCTGGGTTAACCATTTTTGAGCAGAATTCTAAGACCAGCTTGGGGTTAATGCCACGAAAATTAAAGGAATGCTCCACACATAATTGTTTTGTTTTTTTTTAATGTTACCCCTTGTAGTTTATAATGAAGGCCAAGAGTAGCTCTTAATCTGATATTTACATGGTGAATGGTGATAACAAACTTTGATAAGCTGTGGTACCACTGTCTGCCCCCCCACTGGATATGTACAGCTGCACTCACTTATCATCCATCAACAGCTGACTGCTTTTTCTTTTTCACTGCTCTTCCTTTAGTACTCTGTACTACTAAGTTTCTTGTGCTCTATTTTTGTTGTATTTTCCATTAATCACTTTTAATGTACAGTATATTGTTTTTTTATGATTCTTTTTGGATAAAGGTGTTTCCTAATTAATATTTAAACATTTTGCGAACATTACAATAGTGTAGTACATATGATTGTTTGTCAAATATGTGTCAAAATTCACATTGCTAAGTTTTATATAAAAGTGAAACAGTTTCTGCCTTGTGTCAAGTATATAGCCGGGATGGGCTCTAGACCCTCATGACCCTGAACTGGATTAACTATTTCAGGGCTGATGTCGACTTTTGTCAAAAGGAGGAGTTGACGATGGTAATCAACTGTAAACTGCGACAAAACCAACCATTATGTTTTAGTTGGAGTCTCGCTGCTAGATTCTTTGGTTTTGACCGAGATTTTCTGCACTCCCATGAGTTGCAAGGCACAAACAACAGCAAAAATGGCCCTGACACCTGGCGAGAGATCAAAGCGGATGCGTAAAGCAGAATACTCCAGGGATGACGTTTTGCCCATTCTCTCTGAACTGGACTATGACTTGTTGGACTCCGATTTTGATACAAGCAATCAAAGATGAATGTGAGGTTCCAGCTTCAGCTGACTGGTCCGCAGATATTCGTGGTACTGAACAGGTTCAAGTAGCTGACACGCCTATGGCACTGTTCACCTGGGAGGACTGCCACTTAACATTGATAAGAGATAGAATCCAGATTGCAATGTATTGCGACAGTGACCGCTGCGGCTGCCCCAGCCACACAGACAGCCTGGCAGCAATCCTGCTGCAGATTCTTGGCAAACTGGCAGCCACAGCATGCAGCAACAGATGTTTTATGTTGATTTCTGTGTGAAGCCATTGCCTTTCATAAAACTGTTTTTTGGAAAAAATATTCAGCCCTCGAAGAGTTAAGCTGGTTTGCTAATAAGTGGTAGTAAAAGGAATTAATACACTCCGGGCTAAATGTGGATGATTCCACAGGCATGCTGAAATTGATCAGACGTTTGCTGTTACTTATTAGAGACATATTAAACACAAATCAACTAAAATGTTTTTTCTATTGGTAGTGTGAAATAATGGATAAGAAGGCAGAGACTTTTTAATGCAGTGCAATGCAGTTAACTAGACAAACATTACTGAAAGTCAGTTAGTCAGTCAGTCATTTTCCAACCTGCTATATCCTAACACAGGGTCACAGTAGTCTGCTGGAAGTGTAAATGGAAAAGTTAACTCTCATAACTACAAATTTTGGATAGTTAACAAAGCAGTGTATGGACAGACTAGTTGTACCAGGACCATTTGTTGCAAATGTAAGTTGTATTGTGTAACACACTCACCTTAGTTTGATCAGAAACTTGCTGCATGACCGTAGAGCGTACTCCCTATTCTGACCAGAACTCTGTTCTATTCCAAGTGGCAGTGTTTTTAAGCACTCACTCCAGGCGAGTGTTGATCTCTCCCCATAGTGCTAAATTATTTGTAAGAATTATAATTCTGCTAATTATACACATAACTGTCTTTTTGGGAAGTACACCTTACATTTTTTTTCTGAAAAGTTGTAGTCAAAAAAACAATGGGTTTTCTAGGTTAATTGGTCACTGAAAAATGCCTTCTGTTTATGTAATGATGTAGTGTCCTGCCTCACGCTAGATTCTTGGTTTGTGTGATGCTTTCGAGAGAGGCTTCAGTTCAGACCAAAATTTACATTATGCGAAATGAATTGGTAAATAGTCTTTTTTTTTTCTCCTACTTTTTTACTTTATTGATTAATGAATAGTGTTCATAGATTATAATGTTTTAATATATTGCTCTCTTTGATTGTTGTTTAAAATTTCTGGAATGTCAAAATCTTCCCGGTGTTTAAGTAAGATTTCTGAAGATGCTATTGTTATTTCCTCCAAAATACTTAATTACTTGTAGGGTTAAACTGCAACAGTCGTGGGTAGTTTGTTCGAATTTGGCATATGGCATGTCTTCCCTAAGACTATGTCAACACTACTATGACTGACAATGAGCGTAATGCACAAGTCTAAATTGAGCAAAGCAACTCAGAACATGTAATGAGCACAATCCAGTCCAAGAAGGGCCATGTGCTAAGCACAAACCAGTCAAAGCACACTGCAACTGTGATCTGGGTTTTCAGAAATATACGGCTCGAGAGAGCATTTTCAAAAGTCTTTGCATTCAGGAGTTAAAAATGCAGGGGTAGTGTGGATGAAAGGCAAACATGGAGACCATCTATATTTTTAAACAAAAACATAGTAGTGTGAATGTAACCTAAGTGTCTTCCACTTCCCTTGCCCCTCATTACCCTTAGAATATCTTAGAATTATAACATTTATTTACTGTATTAATTTGTCAGCATCCCTGGGTTCCTAAATGTAATTGACTTTAACATATATGCATCTGTTTGGGTCTTTGAACATTTGCTCCAATAAGACTAATACTTTTCTCTTAAATTGATGTTTTTTAGGTGAAAATGAGATTTTAGATTTGCTGCACAAAATAGCGAGCAAAAACAAGATATGGAGATCCTACATTGGTATGGGTTACTACAACTGTTCTGTGCCACCTGCTATTCAGAGAAATCTACTGGAAAACTCAGGCTGGTTTGTTCTTTTTTTTCTCTTATTGAATACCCTTTGCTATCATATCTTTAAAATTCCTGGATAGTTTACACATACAAGGCTCTATGCTGATCAACTGATGCTATAGAGTTGAATAGTTGTCCTAAAGACTGTTTTAAGTCTTGTTTACGGACGACCCCTTTGTTTGGGGGACCGTGGTTGGTGGCGATTCTCCAAGAGGAAACCCCGCCTTGGGATTTAGTTTTGTGGCAATTCTGGGTCCCAAAGACACACACACAGTAAAATTTTGTCACAAAAAAGAATAAAGAATGGAGAGGACCAGTTTTTATGTGGTGGCGGTAAATGTGATACATATAGTACAGCAATCCCAAACTTGGCAAGGCAAATCTGAGAACTTCAGATTTCATATTGGTGAATACATACATCTTCAGGTTATAAAAAATGCCTTTTTTGTTTACAGATGCAAAACAGAGTATAAGGATGTCTTTCTAAACTAAAAATATCTCCTTTGTTATGTGCAGAAGTCCAGTTTCCTCTAATGAATGCAGTATAGATGCACTTCACAACAAAGGGGTTGTGTTGCTTAATGAACAGATAATATCTTGCAAATGACTTGACTGTGGACATGTTAACAGCTTTGAGGGAATCTTGTTAGACGAATACACAAAGTTCTGTGTGCATTTTGTTTTTTCTGCCTCAATAACTGCTTGTAAATTATTAAGTACTTAGTCACAAAGAGCAAAATTCTTTCTTTTTTTTTCCCTCTGTTGATGGACTGGATGAATTGAGTTATACACTACAATGAGAGAGAAGCTTCTAAAATCAGATTCTCAGTACGCAAAGTGAAGCAAATATATTATCTGTTAGAGATCTGGGCTTTATGTTTTGGTTGAACATATAGCAGGTCTTCCAAAAATGGCTATTTTTACACCTGGATAAGAAACATATCTTTTATGCCAGATTAATATGGACTCCTGTAAAACTTAATAGGTATGTTTTTCCACTGCATTTAGTTAAAATGAAGACCAACAATATTTGCTTAACTTACATGGATTCAGTACAAATATTAATAATAAATCAATCTAAGATCAGCAGTTACCTTGGGTTTGAAGGATAAGATTCATTGAAGTGAACACCTAAACCTTATAAGAATTCATAGAATTCAATATCTCACAAGCAATAATATTTCCATCCTTGTATATCTGACACATGCCTCAGATGGATAAAGATGAAAACTTGTTAGATAAAACAAAGTCACTAGAATACTGTATAAGATGCACTAAATACATGTAGCCATTATAATAACTATCCAATGTGTACATATTAAAAACCACCTGTATTCTGTATAGATTTCTGAATTCTGAACTTGATAAGCACATTATGTAAATATAGTAAAGTCTTTCTAGCTCTGTATTATAATAACAGTATGACACTCCACCTGGCAAGATCCCAAACAAACAATGTATTCTGCTATAGGCTAGATGTTACAGAGTTCCCAAATTTTTGTTGGGACTCCTGTCTGAACCAGCAAATGGTAACACCCTAATCTAACGAATACTTAGGTATGCTATAAAACTGAGAAAAGATTTAGTCCAAGGAAATCATAAAAACACGATTACTTCAGTACAAGCAGGGACAAGCCTCTTATTCAACAGTATGTAGAAAGCTTTGTTTAAGTAAGATATTTTATTATTTTATTATTCTTTCTCTTCGGGTTTGTTATTCATTTTTTCCTTTTTTCTTGTCATTTGGAGCTCCAAATATTTAGTATACTAAAAGCAAGCTTTTCTGGAACTTGTTTGTTGTAGCTGTGTCAAGTTTCCAGAATAATCTCAAGTATACTTATTTCTATTACATTCGTATACTCTGTAGTGAGAATGCCTTCCTGATAAAAAAAGATGGTCTCACACTTGTCCCCCAAACAGGCTGAATTAATCAGGGCATGGATTCTGGCAAGTTGTCAAGTGTGGTGCTTGGTTGCTGATCCATGTTTAATATACTGTGTCTCAATGACTGTAGGAAATTAGATAGTGATTGATCTCTGTTCTGATTAGCTTGTTATAGTCAATTTCACAGATGATTGAGAAGGTTGGGAGATAGTTTGTCTCCAAAGTTGATGCCCATTGACATAAATATGGATTTAATCCCCAGAAGGAAGGCTTTCATCCCCCACTTTCCAGATCTTCAGTAGGTTAACATGGTATAAACATTTGGTCAGTTATCTTGGGCTGATCCTACTGACTACACCAGTTGCTATGCTTACATCCTGCTGTTTCTTTTAAATAAACAAAAACGCTATGTTTTAATTTGCAAAGCTCTCAGACTGTAATATGTCTGCAGTTCTCTGTTTATACAACAGCTGGACTGTGGCAGGCAGAGTTTTGGATGTCATTAGCTTCATTGGTTTGACCTGTGTCTTCTTGACTGAAAGCAGAATTAAGGGATTGAGATTTTGTTCTGCCACCCTCAACTTCTTACACCAGCCCCATACTACAGCTTGGAAAGACATTTTAGGCAATTGTGCACTTTCAGCTTTGTGACAGCTGTTTGGGGATGTCCATTTTTTTCTATCATTATTGTGCATAAGGCCAGGTTCATAAGGGCATAATTTGGCAAGTGTGGCATTGGAACTTGAGTGGACTGCAGAGTCCTGCCCTCAACCCTACTGAACACCTTTGTGATGAATCGGAATACCAGCTGTAAGCCAGGGTTTCTCGTCCAACATCAGTACCTGACATTTTTGCTGAATTGGCATAAATTTTCACAGACATGCCACAAAATGTTGTGGAAAGCCTTTCCAGAAGAGTGAAGGCTGTTATAACTGGAAAAGGGCGCCAACCCCATATAAGGCCCATGGTTTTAGAATAAGATTTCCATATTAGTGTGATGGTCCAGTGTCCACAAACTTTTCATAATATAGTGTATACTGTATTTGATAGCAGTCCAAAAACCTCATTCCTACCTAATTCAGAGAGCCCTTTGTGAAGTATTTCTTCAAACTTTAGTGATACGTGGGACTGGACTCGGAACAAAGAGAAACCACGAAAGGGCAGAGCAGGCTCTTTTTACTTAGGAGTCTGTGTTCCATTAATGTGGAAGTGACGTCCTTCATATCCTCTAGAACTCTGAGATGGCCAATGCAATTCAATAGCAAATAGCATTGGTGCTAATCTGTAGCCTTGCTTAGTTCTGTATTTTAAAAGTAAAATGGTAAGTATTTATATAACTTCAATAAATAGAATCTTCTGAGCAACAGTATAATAGTTTATTCCATATATAATTTATTAAATTTTAATTGCATTGGGACAGATATGTAAATTATGTGCTATCAATAGATCCATAGATCATAATGCCTATATTACGCTGACCAACTGTTGAAGGTTTTATAGTGAATACCTGCCTATAAAAATGTTCTTTGATCTTGTGCTTTTTAGAAAAACTAGTAATTAATTTCTCATTTAGTATTTTGGTAACATTTTTCTCTAGATTTTGCAACCTAGCATTAACAGAACAAAATTAATACATATTTTTTATAGGATTTTGCTGGATAGTTATCTAGACGTACAGCTTTCCTGCTTTGTAAAGATTTAACAAATCTTGAATTTCAGAGAGCCTTGAAAGTGTATCCAGCTCCTCTACAGTATATGCAGTGCATTTTGTGGTGGCATTTTCTATTTTTTGCCCAGAGGGGACTGGGCAGTCTAATGGTCTGGAATCCCTACAGATTTTATTTTTTTCTCCAGCCGTCTGGAGTTTTTTTTTGTTTTTTTCTATCCACCCTGGCCATTGGACCTTACTCTTACTCTATGTTAATTAACGTTGACTTATTTTATTTTCTTACTGTGTCTTTTATTTTTCTATTCTTCATTATGTAAAGCACTTTGAGCTACTTTTTGTATGAAAATGTGCTATATAAATAAATGAAAAAAGAACTCTTTGGAATGAACATTACTTTCTTTCATTGCATTCAAGGGTGTATAAAATTCTATAGTATAGTAATATGTTACTTATTTCCTTATGTTACTTATTTCCATGTGTATGGTGACTTTTTTCCTTCTAGTTGGAAGTAAAGGAAAAGCAAAGTATTCAAATCTTTGTTTGCAAGCTATGGATAGTCTTTTTGTCAGCAGTCTCAAAGATATACCTCCTTTACATTTTTTCTCTTTCATAGCTTAAAAACACTTTTCCTTTTATGAAGTTCTGCTGAGTTGATCTCTCCCCTTTTAGACAAGTCTTGAAACTACGCACTTATCCTTTAAACATACATAATACACCCACACCCATCTCAGATGTCAATAAAGTGCTAAACAGATGGACATTCATTAAGAGTCAACACAGATTTCACTCATCTACTCTGTAAGTCACCTTTACATGTTTAAGTGTACCAAGTGCACAAGGTCTGCAATTAACTTGTACTCATTTCATTTGATCTGCGGCCTCATGTTCCGGACTGTGCTGAGGTGTAAAATGACCTCTAATTGGTGATATGTTGACTGTCAAGCAAGGAATGTCTGCTGGATAGTCCTAGAAGAGCAGAACATGGGGCAAGTTAAAGACTATTGGATGCTTCTCTTCTGGTTAGGTTCACCACGTATCAAGAAAAAATCTGCTTTTTAGGAGAACTCTGGGATATAGAGTCTAAATAAGCCTTGTTGAAATTCTCAGTAGGGAAAGCTGCTGCAAAAAGCTGTGGCCAAAAGGTTGTTTTTGCATTTCATGGCTGAAATCCTAAAGCACCAAGAGTTAGGGAAGAGTTCAAGTTAAAGAAAGAGGACCTCCATAAAGTTTTAACAGGAGGGCCTCCAGATTTGGCCGGGTTGTACTAGCAGGCCATGAAATGTGAAAATTTTCGATGAACCATGGAGAACGAGTTTCAGATACTTTTGAAGAGGTGCTACTAAACCATTCCACTCCAGAAGGGTAAGTGTATCATTGTCCAGATTTTTCTTAGCAAGGTTAGGTAAAAATTGTGCCAGGATATCAGCAAGAGTTGGGAGGAGCACTTTATAGGATTCATAACACTAGTGTTGCACCATTTTTAGAGAAAACAGTGACAAGACCACTGGTTGCAGTTGTGTCCCTTTTATTTTTATCATGTCTTGGCCCTGCTTTGTAAGCTCCAAGTGGCAAAGTTGTAGGATGGATGAGATGCAAGCGAAAGTGTTAAAAGCTAGAGTTCTGCTGAAAGCTCCGTGTGAAAGGTTTGACTGAAGTGTTTTATTTACCTTGTTGCATAGGCTTTCTCATTAAACTTGCCTGTCTTAAAAAATGATTGAGTTAATAATGCTGAATAAAGTGAGACACCACATGTAATGACCGTAAACGTATGGCCCTTTTAACATGTTAACCGTTACCAAGTCTGTTTTAGATTAGCATAAGGTGACATGACCTGTCTTATAACCTGACCTCAATACACTACTGGCTTGCTTAAGACTTGCATGAGCCTTAATGGGGTTTTGGCTTCAGAAGTTCAGAGTAACTTTAAATGCTTCAAAATATGTCAAAATTCATCTCAAGTGAAATGTAAAATGTTTTTTTTTTTTTAAACTCTGCTGCCTAGCAAGGAATCCCACATTAACAAATCTTAACCTACAATCCAGGAAAAAAAAATCCAAGAAGCCAGAAAAGTCAATGCTTACATTGGGGATCTCTGCAAATATTACTGAACCACTGAAAGATTCACTGTCACTTCAGAATATAAAGGCTGAGGACAGTCCTTCAGCAGTGACATTAGGGTGGCCCTGCCTCTTGGGATTCCATCCAAAAACAAAAGAGAATATAACATATTACATAGCTACTTCTTGTTCCTCTTTTGGCTGCTCCCGTTAGGGTCGCCACAGTGGATCACCTTCCGCATATTGATTTGGCAAAATTTTACACCGGATGCCCTTCCTGACGTAACCCTTCCCATTTATCCGGGCTTGGGACTGGCACAAAGAAACACACTGGTTTGTGCATCCCCATATTACATAGCTACTAAATAATAAAAAACAATAGTAACAAAAATACATTATTACCATAAATATGTTAAAAATAATAAAATAAATGAAGCAAACTAGGGCACAAACACTGACTGTCACATAACACTTGCTCAAAATGAATCATGATATAAATTGGGATAAGCATGCCACAACATTAAGCATCCATGATGCTAGCAGGCCAACTTTCTGCATTAAAAACTGCATAATTGGCTAATTAGAATTACTGAATTTTTGAATGGCCGAGATCTCTGGGCCATTTATGCTTAATAATGGGGATGATCAATGTGAGTATTAAGATTCTAAAAAGACACAATGTCTATGAAATGACCATGTAGTTTAGTTTGCCATACTGGCTTCTTTGGTATAAAGACATAAAGGTCCATATATATTTGCTGGAGTTAGTAGTTAAACAATAACCCATTCAGTAAGCTTCAGTATCTGTTCATGAGAAATTTGTCGCCTTTGCAAATCTTAATTTTGTCATGTATTATTCTGTATAGATGTGAGACTTTTTGGACTAAAACACGTTATCACAGTAGCTTTGACTTATGGAGATAAATACACCCATTCTCTACTTGGTAAGATATTCCCATTTATGGTATAATTGTAATCCTATTTGTCATTTTTCTTGTAGGGTCACACAGTATACCCCTTACCAGCCTGAAGTGTCTCAGGGCAGACTGGAAAGCTTACTTAACTATCAGACAATGGTTTGTGATCTGACTGGAATGGATGTGGCCAATGCATCTCTACTGGATGAAGGAACTGCAGCGGCAGAAGCCATGCAGTTGTGTCACAGGTACACTAACTCTGCACTACATACAATGCACTATATATTTCTTGTCCTAAAATGTTATTTGTTCAATATATTGATTTTATTTTAGAGCAAGATTGATTTACGTTCTATATAATGGGTAGATTAAATAATTGGCTGAGGATGGAAAATGTGACTTTTACTATTTTAATGCTTTTCATTGTTATTTGTACACTGTTTGGAATTGTGTGGCCTTCAAGAATATCTTGGTCAATGACTAAAACAAATTTTTATCAGAATAGCAGCTTATGAAAGTCTTGGTAATAATTGCCATTTCTCCTATTTTATAAAAATTTCAAAGATTATTTTTATAGCATCTTTCAATGTTTAGGGTCTGTAACAGACTAGTATCACCAGGTCCATACCTTGTACCAGATGCTGCTGGAGGAGGTTCTTGCTCATTGTGACCCTAAACTGGGCAAAGTTGGTTTGAGTAGGCAATATTAAGTTACTTTTTTCAGGTAATTTATATTACTCAGAGCACTGAATAAGCCATGAGACAAATTCATCCATCCATTATCCAACCCAATATATCCTAACTACAGGGTCACGGGGGTCTGCTGGAGCCAATCCCAGCCAACACAGGGCACAAGGCAGGAAACAAACTCCGAGCAGGGCACACACACCAAGCACACATGCAAACTCCACGCAGGGAGGACCCAGGAAGCGAACCCAGGTCTCCTTACTGCAAGGCAGCAGCGCTACCACTGCGCCACTGTGTCGCTCCGAGACAAATTTCAAGTAAAAATTCAAATACACAAAGTGTTAATGCATAAATGCATACAGATATTTGTAATACTCACAAATACTTCCACAGTTACTTCCACAAAAAAGACTCGTAGACAAGCCAGCTGGTTTCAGAGAGCCTTCAGACGCTAAAACTCTGACAGTACTGTCTGAGTAAACTGTCTCCACATGCAAAACATTTTTTTCATCTTGTTCTTTTAAACTGAACTGCTCTTCAAAATGTTTTGTGAGTATTTGCTATGAATAGCTCTGTATAAAATAGAAACTTTAGTAAAAATCATATTTTTTACATTTTTGTATTAACATAATACATTTCAATTAGGCTTCACAATTAATTAAATGGTTGGATGTGAAGTTTGTGTGTACGTACACATTTGTGTGGGAGAAATTACTCTTATTCTTCTAAGTATTGAAATAAATGGTATATGTTTCTGTTTCTGAAAGCACAGTGTCTACAACATTAGAGCTTGGACCAGGGATTTCAGGAAAAGGTTTTCACCCTCAAGTAATATGTGTCATTAATTTTTAAAATAATGTTTTCAAATATAATCTATTAAGTCAGATAATGCCATATGTATTACATGCTGCACATTGTTGTACAATATTCTATGCTGTATTATCCTTCAAAACTATACAGTTTGATGCATTGAATAATGTTTGATCTCAATTTATTGCATTTCTGTTTATTACAAAAAAGTAAGAATGCATTGTAATAGCTAAAAATAATAAAAAATGTAAATGTGGCATGATAAAAACTGAAATGTGGCATATTCACTTTGTGCTACACCTTATCCGGTTTGCTTTGATTTACAGTATTTTTGTATTGCATATCAGCATATTGTAATGATGATACTGTATATAAAAGTCTATTTCTATTTTAGCCATATATATAAATAAATGTAAACATTTCTATTTAATTTCAGGCACAACAAAAGAAGAAAATTTTACATAGACCCACGATGTCACCCCCAGACGATAGCAGTTGTACAAACAAGAGCAAAGTAATATTTTGGTTCATTCTTTGTTCCACTACAAAAACAGGTCTTACTCTGTTTTTGCTGATAGGTAGTGTCATTTTTTCACCAGTTTTCATTTAGGCTGGTAGAGACATCAGTTTGCATTAACTCAATTTGCAAACCAGAGGTAAATAAATGTAGGCTTACTGTTTTCTGCATTTTCTTGTATCATACTGTTCAGTTTCCACAAGTTGTAATTTAAGGGTAAAATAAACCTCTAGTCTTATCCAGAGCGTCCGTCCGTTTGTAAAGGGTAATCTTTTGAACTTTATTTTAGCATAAATAAACACTTCCTTTAGGAGTGTTGTTGTGTTCTTCAGTCATCCGGCCCACTTCCGTCCCTTGAAACTTTCTATATTAGATCAAGCAGGATTTAAAAATATTAAGCTGAAGTAGTGGGATGGACAGGAAGCAATTAATTCATATATATCACTTCCTGTACTTGTCTTAGACATCTCTTGCTCTCTGTAAACTGCATTTCACTTTTCTCATTTATACCTTAAATAATGCAATGTTAAGTCTGGAATGTAAAGGGGTCAGTTGTTTTTTTGCCTTTTTATCTTTAATTTTTGCAAGAAAAATGTTTATTATGTGCAACACTAGAAATGTCTATTTTGCACAAATTATCAGTGTAATTGTAAAGTAGCTTTTGACTGTGTGAATTATAAATCCCCCAAGCTCAAATAGGCTGTTCACAGAGTTCAGTTTTTTGGTTACAAAGTATGTATTGATAACGGACAAGGCTAAATCAAAAGTTAGCTGGCATATCTACAGCACATTCCATAGTCCAATACAGGATTTACTCCTTTGTCAGAGGCTGATCTCAGCTTGATCTAGTTCTATACAACCTCTTCTGTGAGGAGAATTTTAATCTAGCAAAGTGGCATGTATACTCTCATTAGACACTGAAGCAATTAATCCAGTTTAGATGCTGAAATAATCTGTGCAAGAAAAAATTATATGCAAGAAAAAATATTTACGTGGAGGCCGATTGTATATGAAAAATAATGTTTAAATTATTATATTTTTTCAACTCATTAATATAAATTTAAACCTGTATTATTTTGACAGTTCCTCTTAAAATATGCTTGTCTTCCTAATCGTTCTGTATGTACTGCTTTGTTGTAGTTATATAGGTGTGACAACAGAACTGAAGAGGCCCAATGAAATGGATTTTAGCACCAAAGATGTCTCTGGTGTATTGTTTCAGTATCCAGACACAGAAGGCAGTGTTGAAGACTTTACAGGGCTTGTGGACAGAGCCCATCAGAACGGGGTGAGAAGTTAGACAGATAAGCAAACCTTGCCTTTATTTTTAAAGTAGTTCTACAAATGTGTTGATTCTGAGATTTCTCAGTTAACTGTGTTGCAGTGGAATAACTCATTACTAATTTGCCTATACAGTTCTTGATTCTACCATTTGGATATGTAAGCATTAAATAAATTTCTGAAAATATCAAAGAAATTACAATAAAAAGCTAGTTTATGGATTTGTTAAAACATATATTTAAATCTAGACAGAGCAAGATTCTATGTAATAATATGTAAGTGTGTGTGTTATGAAATGTCTCACACATTAGAGCATGCAATGATATTTTATTTCAAGATGTGGTACTTTTTCATTTAAGCTTATTCAATTTAATATGTATCATTTTCTAAAATATGGCTTTGCATAACTGTACTTGCAGTAAATTTTATTTATACTAAATAACTGTGCATTTAATCAAATTAACAGCTTCTAAGGCTCAATTTCTTAATAATATTGTTTGTGTTTATTTGTTAAACTACTAAGAAATATACAATTTGTCATTCATACATTGATCCATTTCAGTTAGATTTGTTGTTTAATTTCACTAAGAGTTCTCTTACATACTGATTGAAAACTACCTTGTCGTTATCTCTCCACACCCTAAATAATGACAAAATTGTCCAAAAAATATGAAAATCCGGCAGTGGATGGGTGCTGGAAAAAACAGGACAAAATACAAAAATAAAAAAGAATTTATTACAAAAAAACACACAAGATGTAACAGAAGGTGTTGAGCTTTAGGAGTTACCTTACACGAGCGGTACTGAAAATAAAAGACTAAGCCTTTCTAGCCTTATTTTAAACTCCACCCTTGTGAAGTGTCTAGCACACTGAACAAACTGTCTTTTCTCCTTGCATCAACTCTTTCTGCTTCTGTGTTGCCTCCGTTACTCCCAACGGCCGAGTCTTTGTCTGCTTTCCACAGGACTTCAAGTTCCACTGGCATATGGTCAGGAGGGTCTTTCAAGTCCTTGCATGGAATTGCTTTCTGGGAAAGTTCAGATGCCACGTTCAGAGTTCCCTCTAGTGTCTGTACAATCCTGGGCCTCACTAGCGATCAGCAAAACCTGCAGAGTTCACTTTGCTCACAGAAATAGAACTTTACAAGATGCATTGAAGTCAATGGGGAAGGAGGAACTAAAGTAGTTTTGAGTGGCTTACAATGGTGCAGTGGTGTCTTAATTGTCCCTGAGGCCTAGGGAAGCATCTGCCAACTATGTTATACTGATGATTGTGGCTAAAAATATGTGAGACTGTAGTGCTAACCACTGCACCATCGTGCCTAAAGCAACAAAAGACACTGAAGTACTGATTGGAAGCTTAGCAGAGATCTTACAGGACACATGCAGGAGAGTTCTGTGCATGGCTCCTATAGCCCTGAGATTTCATGCTGGCCTCGCAAAACATGATTGAGTGCATAGAGAAAAATGTTTCCTTAATCTAGCAAGGCAAATTTTCAGGAAAATATTTGTCGATCAAGGTCACTGAGGACTACAGCAGATTCCCTTTGAAAAACGATCCGTTGATCAACACTAGACCGCATATTCTATTAAAGGGCCAAGCAATCCACTGGACACCTGACCATCATAATAGTGAGCAAAGAGACACAAAAACTAAATGATATATTAAAAACATTTTAAAAATCACTTGCAGTAATGCTAGGAGTATTCTGAATAATATAATTAAGTTGGACTTATATCTAGCCACACATAATTATGATTTTCTAGTAATAAGACACCCGGCTAAATGAAGATGAGGATGAGTAAAATAAATGAATAAACATCAAACGGGCAAAATAAAAAGATGGAGGAGTTGATATTTAACAACAACAACATTTATTTATATAGCACATTTTCATACAAAAAAAATGTAGCTCCAAGTGCTTTACATAATAAAGAATAGAAGAATAAAAGACACAGTAAGAAAAGAAAATAAGTCAACATTAATTAACATAGAATAAGTAAGGTCTGATGGCCAGGGTGGACAGAGAGAACAAAAAAAAACTCCAGACGGCGGGAGAAAAAAAAAAATAAAATCTGCAGGGATTCCAGACCATAAGACCGCCCAGTCCCCTCTGGGCATTCTACCTAACATAAATGAAACAGTCCTCTTTGGATTTAGGGTTCTCCGGAACTTACATTTACTTACATTTAAGTAAAACATAATTTAAATGTAAGTGTTCTTCAATTAGATGGTGAGCCATATCTTGGTGTAGATGTTTATATTAGAGTAGGAAGCACTTCATTCACAGAAATGTGTGCTTCTGTCTGTTAAATTGGGTGCCTTCCCTTCTTTCTCACCTCTCAATGCCTTAACAACCCCCCACCAACCCAACCAAAACAGCAGTTTTGTGAAATAATGGAGTGAGACTGCGTCATCTCAGAGGGGTTTTTTAAATGTTTTTTTTTAACTCGGTATCATGTGGATTGGCCAAACACCAGTGCTTTAATCTTATTGGAAATGCAGGAAATTGTGAAAAGAACATAAACACTCCAATTGACCTCTACTGTAAGCCATGATGGAGGCTATGTAGGCATGTCAATCCAATACCAATCCAATCCAATTAGTCTGAGTTTGAATATGAAGCGAAAACATTCTAGGTCTGGTAGGGCGACCCCTGTACAAGGCTGTAACATTAAGCAAACCTGTATTATTTTAAATTGATTTGTACTGTAAATGTATTTCATAGACAATCTGTTGTATTTTTATGTTTTTATTTTCACCCCAGGCTCTGGCATGCTGTGCAACTGATTTGTTAGCCCTGTGTGTAATAAGGCCACCTGGTGAGTTTGGGGTAGACATTTCCCTCGGCAGTTCCCAGAGGTTTGGGGTGCCTCTTAGTTATGGAGGGCCTCATGCAGCTTTTTTTGCTGTAAAGGAGAATCTGGTTAGAATGATGCCAGGAAGAATGGTGGGCGTCACAAGGTAAATACTACCAAAATAAATCTTGACAAAGAGAATAACCTTACTTTTTTACTCCTTACTTTATATTTTTTATCAGAATTTTTTCTTTTTACGGTATATATGTTTGTTAAGTATTTCAGTTTAGTTAAGTATAAGATTTTGTTTTGGTTGGGAAAGAAATTATACTAAATATGTGCCTTCTTTAGTAAAGTATTTCATGCTGTACAAAGAATTAGACTGCACACTATGTTAACTATTCATGCATAAGGTGTTCTCCTTCTCTATGTCGTTTGCATAATAACACAAATTTACAGGGAGGGGATACTAATTGTCCTACAAATTGGAGGGGGGACGCATCATTGGAGTCCTAACTGGTGAAAATGTAAAACCATTCACATTTAATTACATTTCTGCCCTGGCACATTTACTGCAGTATCTACATGTGCCTAAACATTTTTTTACCAGAAGATACCAGAACTAGCAAAGCAGAATTTGTAAAACTGTTTTCTGAAATTCTCTGCAAGCAGAAAAAAATCGAGAAGTATCTCAGTTCTGTTCCTCTTTGTGGGTCTTGGTGCTTTTTTCACTTTATCATCTTGATTCAAAAGATTGTGAAACTGCAAAATAGTTTATGTACCAATAAGCAGTAATTTAAGTTAGTCACTTTCATGGCATTCATAATTCCTATTTCATAACTTCCTTATTCCCATTTGATAGCTCACCGGTAAATATTCTAATCACTTTTATTAGTTGACTCTCATTCTTTTCCAGTTTAACAGATATACAATGGATTCACAATACCCTGAGGACAGTAATGTACATTTTGCTTACTTTCAGAGATGCTGCAGGAAAAGAGGTGTATCGCTTAGCCCTTCAGACCCGAGAGCAACACATTAGAAGGGATAAAGCTACTAGCAATATTTGCACAGCCCAGGTATTAGGAATATTTCTTTTATATTAACAAGGCTTTATCCTTAGACTTGTTATTCATTTTATAATGTATACAGTCAGTTTTTTTTTTTTGGTCATTGGACAATGTCATAAACAGTCAGTTCTGTCTTTCCCAGGCTTTACTTGCCAACATGGCAGTCATGTTTGCAATCTATCATGGATCGCAGGGACTTAAGCATATTGCAAGAAGGGTGCATAATGCTGCAGTCATTCTGGCTGAAGGTAAATTGTTTCATTCTTTATACATTTTTTGGTGATCAAATTTTTATTGCTATCAAGGAAAGGAAATCTGGCCAAAGAAAAACAACAAAAACATATTTTTTTCATAAAGCACTTTTAATCATAAATATGTACATTTCAATTTCTAGTGTAGTTTATACAGATTTTCATTTAGTCCACATATCTTTTCCTAAGGATTAATGAGTGATCACTAAATGACTGCTATGCACCCTATTGTGACTCTTTTTTAAAAAATGGAGATAGTCTTGAATGCTTGGCTTAATGTATGGTCTCCATCTTCCAGTGCAATAACCAAAGCCTCTGACAATATCCAGTTCTCTGAGCATATTTCATACTAATCTTTTCCTGCAGCCACAGTGTTTCTACTGTGAAAGCTGAGATTATTCAAGTAACCCTCTCAGGAACACTCACTCAGTAAACCTATAGTGTCACTTTACCTTACTGCCTTGACCACACTGTTCCACACTGCTTACATTTCAATGTAAAACAAGCTCTAGCAATGTCTACCTTGTTAATGTAATTTGCAGAAAAGCTGTAGTGTTTTTGACCAGCCAAAAGCTAACATACATAAAATATACTCCACCGTGTCTTTGAAATTCGATTTTACACTCTTAAATGTGTACTTACAAGACTGTCCCAGTTTATTCCTAGCAACTTTGCATAATGTTATCCATGTTGTTTAATTTCTTGCTTGGCAGGGCTGAAGCGAGCAGGACACAAATTAGAGCATGACCTGTTCTTTGACACCTTGAAGGTTCAATGCGGTGTACCAGCGAAAGAAATACTGCTAAGAGCAGCTCAGCGTCAGGTCAACATTCGAGTCTACAGTCATGATGTGGTAGGCATAATTATACCTTGTGTCTTTGGAATTCCTCTGAAGTTTGTGGAACTGACGGTGCACATGCTATTGGACAGGAGCACCCTGTTTAAAGTACAGCTCTTCCAAGGAACTTTAATGTACTATTATAAACTACAATTTAGAAAATGTGTCAACAGTCAAACATTGTACTTGAAATTGTTTCACTTAATCGAACTGTCTTTACATTTTATAATTGTTGGAAAAAAAAAACTAAAACCTAAGCTTCTCAAAGAGGCAGACATACTAATATAAATTATTAACAGTGAATACTTTTGTCTAGTAACTTATTCTCCCCTCCCATCTGACATCACATTTATGTACACTTGCTGGCAACTTGTGGAGAGCACATCACTCTTTTTTATAGCAAAGAACAAATACCTCAGATCTGTTGGCAACTTTCATCCTGACCATCATGTACTCATGTAATGTGAACCGATGCAGTCACGGTTGGTAATCATGGATGACACAAATGAAATCTTCAGAAGCTTTGGCTGTGCTATAGTATCCTTTACACTGAAAAGGAGAGGAAAGAAGACAAGCAAGTCATTGGCCTACTTTATGCACGTGCCACACTCATACCTCAGATAAAGGAATCGGTGGCTGCAGCAAACTACTAGATTTAGTCGCTAGTTTTCTTAAGTATAACTTTATTTCAGATGTTTTGAATATATTTAATCAGCACAATTCCAGAACTAATATTGTCTTTTGAATTGGTAGCTTGGTGTTTCTTTGGATGAGACCGTAACAGAGAGGGATTTAGATGATCTTCTGTGGATATTTGGCTGTGAATCCTCTGCTGTAAGTATACTGAAGTATTATCGGTGCCGTATTATTGCACCATAAAGCATTTCTGACTATGTAACTTTCAGAAAGACTTCAATATTCTGTTTTAGGCAAGTGGTTAGTTTAACCAGTAAACTCTCATATTTCCTTTGTGGGGCCTGTAGCCACCATAATTATGGCATCTCACTCCACTGTATTGACGTTGTGCAGTTTCAGTTTTGTTTGGCCCAGCTTATGACAAATTGGTTATGAGGAAAAACGATTGCGACAAAAAGTACAATTAGGTTACTTTTATATGGTGTGAATTGTACTTTTGTCCAGCTAGAGACTGGGATGTTATTTCAGGCATATTTTCATCATATTTTTACGTGTAAGGAATATACTGTACATAATTTGTAGTAGCCTATTTCCATTAATTTCATAATTGGCTTTGTTGTAAGGTGCGTCCTAGATAACGTTGAGCAGATGTCACATTCTGACCGCAGTGCTACACATGTACAACGCTTTGTGAATTTGTGTTCCCTTCCATACAAACAGGAACTGACTGCAGAAAAAATAGGTGACGACATGAAGGGAATCCTTGGAACTCCGTTCAAGAGGACCAGCAAATTTCTTTCACATACAGTTTTTAACAGGTTTGCGTTTGCTATATTGGTTATTTTACAGTGAGACCATTTTTGGATATTTTTCTTTTTAATGCTTCTCTAGTACCTTGTACCACTCAGTTTTTTTGCAAATGTCCATCTTATAACTAAGTAATCTTAATAAATACTTAATAACAATAGTCCTTGACTGACTGCATCCTACCCAAAAACTACATGAGCAGCATTCATAACCTGTTTATAGTACAGCCTGTTTTAATGTCATCGTAATGAACCAATTTATGTTTACTCATTGTAGGGTAGGGTTGTGCAGTATGCGTTAAACAAAGCATTCCTACATCATAAAATATGAATTTAAGAGATTGTTTGACTTAACAGAGAATGCATGTACTCTGTTCCCTGTGTAGTGATTGGTATTTGTATGTTCCTAAATTACTAGAGGTCATAGGGTACAAGAGGCTGCCGTTTTGAAAGAATACATTTATCTTAAATACCAGTATTAATTTACAAAAATGTCAAGAACAGTTAAAACAGAAGCAAGTAATAAACAAATTTATATTTTTATAGAATTTCACCATTTATAGCAAAAATTATATAAAAGGACTTATTCTTACAATAGAGTTGATTCTGTAGTTGTACAGTTGTAGCATTGGCAGGTTAAGTGAATCTCAAAGGGTCATAGGTCCTTTAGACATGAAAAACCCTAATTGTAGGCCATTTTTGGACCATTTGTTGTGCAGGTAATTTCACCCTTACGATAAAGAGTAAACTAATAGGTGATCACAAGGACTTGATGTTGTAGCAACCGACTACAGGGATTTTACTTACCCCTTCATGGTATATGAGGGGTCAGAGTTACTCCTTTTCACAAAACTGTTGTTAAATGTTATTTCAGTGTTGCCGATAATGGATATGATAATATTTTTGATATTTGATTCTTTACCAGTGGCCCTAGCACTCTAAAATCCACTCCTGGAAAGATATGAATAAAAAATTTTAAGTATAAACATGTGGGGTATCATTTTTGACTATTCCAATGCCAGTGATTATGAATATGATGTTTGATTTTTGAATCTTTACTAGGGATCTTGCCCCTGATGGACCTCTATCAGAGGGTGAAAAATGACAAATATCTATGGCAATTTAAAGTATTTAGATGTAACATTTAAATTGAAGAGCACATTTTAGTATTTCAAATATCTTGCGCAACTATTCTTGTTTATGACATATTTCTACCTCATGAAGTAAATCATTACTTTTATGAACATCCTAAATTATGGCAGCTTATACAATGTCAGACTTTCTATTTTTTTTAAATAGAGCTGCTAAAGAACCAGTATTGTGTTCCTTAAGTTTTCTGGGAAAGAGTTATTTGGGCTGTGAATTAACTGTTTTTTTTTTTTTTGTCTTATTTATGTTGTTGATGTAAAATGTATTTCTAAATTCTGATAATATATATATTTTTTTTTTTCTAGTTATCACTCTGAAACCAATATTGTTCGATACATGAAAAAACTTGAAAACAAAGATATTTCTTTAGTGCACAGCATGATACCTTTGGTAGGTTTAATTTTTGGCATTTAAGGCAATATGTACAGGTACATTTTCTAGAAATGTAATCCACTTTTGCCTTGTAATATGTTCCTTATTAAATATATTTTTTTGTCCTCTATGAGAGCATTTAGAAATTCTAAGTGGTTGATTTATTCTTTTAATGTCCTGCAAAGAAAGTTTTCCAAATTGTAGCGGTTGAAAATAGTTATAAACATGTACAACTACAAGGGTGTAAAATTTTACAAGGGTGTAAAAGTCTATCTAACATTTTTTTTTTTTTTTTGCCTTTTTATCTTTTATCTAGGGGTCTTGCACAATGAAACTGAACAGTTCTTCAGAACTAGCTGTAAGTGATTCTTAAATCATTGCTAGACTCTAGGTGTCCTTTTAATCCTTCTTGCTGGGAAACTATTGTAAATAATATTATTACTAGAAAAGTGAGAAAGAGAGCAAGAACAAATAATTTCTGCATCACATAAAACAAAAATGACATGAAAATATTTATGTATTGTGTATTTATTGGGTATTGTCCATTACATTTTCTTATGTTTTTTGTATAAAATAACATGATGTTGGCACAGCGGTTAGTATCTGTGCTTCCCTGCTCCAGAAAACTGGGTTCAGATGGTGGATTTTTATGCACATTTTTGCACATTTTTTAGAAGACTAGGGTCCTGTTTCACTCGTCCATTACAACGCACACCTCGGGGCGCACTGCGCACCAGCCACTTTATGTCTCTGCCGCTCTTGTTGTAAAGGGGGGCTGAATGCACGCTAAGGAGATGCGGTCGGATCAGCTGCTGCCTTGCTGCTGCTGCCGAGCTGCGTGTTCTGCTTGTTGCGCTGTGTGTCGATCATTTAAAAGCCTGTACAGCAGCTGTCCTTTTGTCTCACTGCCTTCTCTCGCGGGACGTTAAAGTGTCTCAGAGAAAATCACGTATGGTGTCCTTGTAAGCCTTCCAAGATTTTTTTTTCTAATAAAGAGATGCCTCATCAGTCCCTATTCACCTAATGTTTGCACAGTATAACTGAAATTTGAAGGTCCTCTGAATATTAATACAAGTTAGTGGCTTAGTCCATTAGTCCATTGTTCTTAGTGTAAAGGCTTGCTTCCTAATGGCTGTGAAGGAGTTTCTCTTAACCACCTTCTGTTTGAGCCTGCTTTTTCTTGTTGAAAAGCAAATTTTTACTAATGGCTGGCATGTGCCCAAGTTCACTCCCTTCATTATTTTAAATGTTTGATCATGTTGGTTGTATTACTACCACAGTGGGCTTCTTATTTCCATATTAATAAGAATAATATCAAAATCTAAAATCCCCTTATTTTTGCCTGTTTCACAATACATCACTGTTCACAAAATGCCACTTGTGGTTATCAAAACAAAGCAGTTCTGAAATAAGCTGCGTATGGTGGTTATATACCACTAAGTTGCTTAGGCAGCCCTTTGAGTTTCTGGTTTTAAATCAGTCTTGAATGAATTTCCCATTATGAACCTGACTAATTCAGTTTCTTGTTTTTAATGCATTTACTCCTTAATGAACACTATTTGAAATCTTGCTTAGATCATTTAGTTATGTTGTTGACACTATTATATAAACCTAATGGACAGACAGGAATAGTGGGCCCAATGAAAGAATAAGTATTGCTTATGTAGTTAACTAAAAGATACTCTTGAAAATAGGCTGTGGTGGACTTCTGCTTTCTACTTCTTTCTTCCCTATTCTTTGTAGCCAATTACCTGGAAGGAATTTGCAAACATGCATCCATTTGTGCCATTAAATCAAGCTGAGGGCTACCAGCAACTTTTTAAGGAGCTAGAACGGGACTTGTGTGAAATAACAGGATATGATAAAATCTCATTCCAGCCAAACAGGTGTGTGATGTACCTAAGCTATTATATAAAGTTACTTTCCATAAATTTTAATTATATGGTAAAAACATCATCACTGATAGCACAGTAATCTTGTGTACGGTAGTGCCAGTTAATGTTTGATATGATATCTTGCACACCATTAACTTTGATATAGTGTTATGGTTCATCTTATTTATTACCATGTATTGAGCTCAGAAATTTTCAGATCAGAGTCCACTGTACATAGTACAGTGTACTTGGCTCTGTCTACTGTATATTTAATCAATAACTCTTGTCTGGTTCGCAATTTTTGCAGAATTCCAACATTTATTTTATGCTTAATCATAAATGGTGTATGGTTATGATACTCCTAACACGTTTTCTGTCAAAAAGTGTTTAAATAATACTGTCAACATTTATTCTTTTTTTCCTCTACTGTCTCATTTAAATCATGCTCACCTTCCAGCTGTGTGGGTCCTATTTTTTTTTAAATTCACATTTTTAAGTTGGTGGGGTATTTGCTCCGACTAGGATGGTGTGCCTGCTTTCTCCGCAGCCTGCCTTTTCTAAAACATTTAGTTAATTAAATGTAGCTTATAACATTGCTGTTATTACAAACGTGTAATGTACGATACAGACTTTGAGGTGGATTTTCAGACTCTTGCCATATTTTATCAGCCAGGGCGCACTGTGGTGTAGTGGTTAGCACTAGTGCTTCACAGCTGCAGGAGACTGCGCTCCAATCCCAGGTATTGCCATTGTTGTACATTTGCCTGTATTAGTTTTCCATCCCTATTCTAAACATGGGTATATAAGGTAAACCGTAGACTATAAAATGTGTGGGTGTGTACATGAATGTACTCCAGGCGTGTCTTTTTGCCTTGTTCCCAAAGGCTGCTGGGATATCCTCTAATTCCCTGTGATCATGAATTGGACAAAGCAGATAAGAATATGAATGTTTTCTCACTGCACCAAGGTGCTATGCCACCTGAACAAGTTCCTTCTAGTGGCTGTATCTGTGGTGGTGTTGGCTCTAGTCTTTAAGTGGCATCACTAAATGGGAATATGAATACATTTATGCCTTCATTGAGAGAGAGCGATTGTGAAATGCTATTTAAGATTTTCAAATAAATATTACCAAGAGATTTTTAAAACTCTGACATATTTGTTGCTGACTTTCTCTTTTAATGCACTTAGTAAGATTTTTTAAGAACATTGCATATTTACAGTTGAATTTGTAAATTTGGTGTTGCTAACATACGTATTTTGGTATTATTTTGCTTACGTGTTTTGTAGTGGCGCCCAAGGTGAATATGCTGGCTTGGCTGCCATTAAAGCTTACCTAAATGCAAAAGGGGAAGCTCACAGAACGGTAGGTGCATGCCATGATTCTAGACTCTGTTTGCCACGTTGTACTTTAAAGCAAACCCCTGTAGATTAAGCAGTGGGTCTGCAGTCTCAAACTGTGGTTTTGGGGTTTCACTTTAGGGCTTCATGTTTGTTCAGATTGAGCAGGTAACTGGGTCTAGTGAGGCCGCCCTTGTAAGTATGGGAATTGTTGTGTTTGGGTGATGAAATTACCTTGCCGTTTTAGTTCTTCATGTCTAGTTGCAGAGTTTATTTGTATTCAAGTATATTTAAAGTCTTAGTTGTTGATTCTGATTCAGTCCCTTTTGATTTCTCCTCTAAAGGTTTGTCTCATTCCAAAATCTGCCCATGGCACAAACCCAGCCAGTGCTCAAATGGCAGGAATGAAAATCCAGTCTGTTGAAGTAGATAAAGATGGAAGTATTGATATTGTGCATCTAAAAGCCATGGTAAGAAATGTATAAGATACAGAGTGTTGCTTTATATTGTGCTTTACTGCCACGTAAGAGCAGGTCCTGTTTCCGCCCCCCCAGTAATGAGTTCACTATATTCTAGGTGGACTCTGGTTAATTGGGTTTATGCCATTCTGACTCTGTGCTTTTCTTTACGTGTACTCTACAATTTATAGTTGTTTAATTGTGGCCTAGTCCTGTAGTAGCAATCATTTTGCAGATTACAGCTTCTTTGGGATGTAATTTGTTGCATCATATTTTATTGAAAACTCTTACGTCCAAGTGCTAGTTGTTATACTTTTGATTGGCAATCAACTTAATGTAACTCGCTTTTACACTTGAATTTGCAAATGCGGTCCAGTTACTTTAAAGATAAAGTCTCTTTTTCATGTGGTGCTTTTGTTATTTTGTCCAACACTTGCATGTATTACAGTATAAACTTTAAGGCAGGGCAATATGGTCAAAAGTGTCATTACAATGTAATTTGCCATAACATTCAGTATTAGTAACTATACATTTTTTATATTAATTTTCTGAAGCTTAACCATTTGAATAGTATTTTGAACTAAGGAAACCAAAAGGCTTATTATTATAGCATGATATTATATATAGTTCACCAAATAACTTATTAGTATTGAACATTGTTGAGTAAAAATAAATAAATAAAAATCTAGATTTGAACGTAATTGCTATAATAACCAGCAGTTATATAAATGTGATGAATGTCATTACATGTTTAGATTTCAAGATAACAACTTTATCTAAGTGAACTAAAACAGTAAAAAAAAGAATTATTTAAATTGAGCATAAACCATAAAAGACAGGCAGCATATTATCTTTTCATTTTCCAGTGTCTGTGAACTGTCTTTGACTTTGGGACACACTGTTGGCGGACTTGCATTCGTGACACCACTGCTTCAGTAGACAACACTGTGCTAAAGAATGATTTGTATATATTCCACTAGGTTGGACGTTATTGCCAAAAACGGTTAGCATGAAAACAAAAAAAGTTTTGGATATTAGTAATCTCGCTGGGCCAGACATGATTCTTAAACGAGAACACACATCTGAGGACAACTCGGTAAAAAGTTTGTAGTGAATTATGGTGAAATTTGCTACTGAAAAGGCTTTGCCCAAAGAGTTTCTTCTTCAAACCCCCCAATACTACCAATGTCCTCTAGTCTTAAACATTTGGAGTTGCAGTGAAGTGTCCCATTTCTCTTTGTGTTCGTCAAATACATAAAATAACTGTGGAGCGACAGGGAGGGAGCAAAGAATACTAAAGAATGGACTTGACTCTAAGATTAAGTAGAAAGCTAAAATTGCTACTCGTCAATTCAGGAGCTCATTAGCACAAACTGACTGAAGCTTAATGATTAATTTGTATATTGTAATGAGCACAGTGCGCACACACAAGCAGACCACTGATACTTTGTCTCATCAGTCTTGGATGTGCTTCTGCCAGCTACAGTATCTTTGTCATTTTTAACTATTGCATCACTTCAAGACATAACAGCAGCAAATATAAACATTGTGGTCTATGTATTTGCTACGTGTTAAACTGCAGTTATAGTCTGGAAGGACACGTTTGCATTTCCAGGTAGACAGTAATGTAACTTACACTGGTTACTCATTTAGAAACACAGTCACAATGTGGATACGCTGCAACCTTGTCCACGGTTCTGCTGGAGCGGTGTCAGCGTCGTTGGGCATGTCTACTGACTTAAATGCTAATATCTGCATCTTCTGTTGCGTTTCATTAGGAGCTGTCTTAATGGCAGCTGTGATATTGTGATATTCATATGACCCACTATTTACCTTGAGTGCATATTTTGCAATTCATAACGTCACAAACGTAGCTGCCAGTTGTGGCCCACTCTAGCAATGTCGTCGTAAGTATGAACAACTGAAGGCACTCTCAACACCTCATGCACTTTGACTACTAGTCTGATTACACAGAAAGGTTTTTCCGTTGCTGCATGTTGTTATGTTTATTTTTAACACATGCAGTGTGCTGCCCTCACAGGTGACGTATGTTTTTATGTTTAATAAGGAGCCTCTTGAGCTGTTCAAAGGTTATTGCAATCAGAAGACTGCTTCTTGATAGACCAGGTTAACAACAGCACCATTACTCATTGTAGTTCAGAATCGCCACCGAACTTTGAGTGCCAAATTCATGGAACATTGGATTAGCTTAGAAACGTGAAACTCGGTGAGCCGTCTAGTTGTTTCCATCCACTTTAAACAAAATATGCATTTGGTTGTCTCTAATAAGATTATACATCTAGCTCTGCAAGAATAGGATGCTGTTAATATTCACAATAAAAGAAAATGCACAAAGATCAGAAGGATCCACCAAGGCTTGTCATTTGTAAGCAAATAAAGGAAGATTAATACGCATATAAACACAACTAAATACAAAATTGATGTGATATTCATATGCTCCTTAGCAGTATATCATTTACTTCCAGTAAAAAGGAGGAATGCAGTGTATACATAAATATCTCATCACAGAACTGTGTTAAGTTTGGGATCTCTGGTGCAAGAGTGACTTTACATGATAATGTAGAATTATTTAGAAATATGTTAAAACCTATGACTATATATATCCTAGTACAGAACAATGGAGCAGACAAATTGACAGAACTGAACAGCAAGTACAGTGGAACCTCGGTTCATGACCATAATTCGTTCCAAAACTCTGGCCGTTAACCGATTTGGTCGTGAGCCGAAGCAATTTTCACCATAGGATTGTATGTAAATACAATTAATCCGTCCCAGACTGTACGTACTGTATGTAAATACATATTTTTTTAGTTTTTAAGCACAAATATAGTTAATTACACCATAGAATGCACAGCGTAATAGTAAACCAAATGTAAAAACATTGAGTAACACTGAGAAAACCTTGAACAACAGAGAAAACTAACACTGCAATAGTTCACGCTATAGTGCTAGGAACCGCTCACTAAAAACACTTTTTTTTTTTTAAGGAGTTTTAAGCACAGGGAAAAAATTAACATTTGAAAAATCCGTAATTTAATAAACCACCAAGAAAAGTAACATTGCCACAATGCACGCTATGAACCGATCGCTGTAAACCGAACTGAAAACCGATTTGTACGTGTACCGAGACGTTCGTAAACTGAGGTTCCACTGTAATACAGCATCCAAATTAGTAAGTGTCCACTCTGTATTCAAATGTCAGCATTTGCCTTCAGATAAAAAAGAAAATTGGAATACATTTAAATAATATTTGAAAAGTGACTTTTAATTTAACAGCTCTATTTGGAGAAAAGGAAAAAAAAGCCAAAAACATCCAAAATAATTATAAAGTTTAAGTGGCATGCGAGCTGACCAGTGAAACCCACTGTTTTGGTCTTTGGCTCAAGCCTTGAGTGAATATGTGAATATAATTAGCAAAGCGTTTTGTGGACATTGTGAACGAGTCGGTTATCGAAACTGAGCAGATCTGAACCTCTGTGATAAATTAATAGTCCGGTTTGCAAAAGTGAATTTATATCATAGTAGGAGCAACTGCACAATAAAGCATTCACCTCAATTAAGAAAGGATCTGTGAGCTGGTAAAGCTGAAGTGGATTTTCCAGTGTCTCAAAATAAACAGTGGCAGTCCAGAATAAGAGCCGTACAAGTCTGTGATGAAAGTACCTTAACAAAGCTCTTATGAAGTAGAAATTAAAAGTACAAGCAAAACACTTGTCAGTTACTACTGAAATTCAAAGCATTTTCTTAGTTGTGTGCAGCGTTTCCCCTTAGACTAGAGATTTCTATCTCAAGGCCCCTAGTAAATGCGGATCACAGCCATTTTGTATCAATGCGTTCACAGTACATAGTCGTTAAAATAAAACTTTGCAAGATCAACAGTTACTTGTTAAAGCCGACCTCTGCCAGCTATCTTTTCTTTAGATTGAGATGCAGTTGCTTTTAACTTATTTCTCATAGTTTGTATTGTTAATGTAAGGTGTGCTGTTTGGCATTTTTAATTTTAATAAAACAGATCATTCTATGTGAAATATTTTTCATAAGTTACCTTATCTCTAATCAATTGTGCTTAGGCTGGTTTATTTTCCCCCTTATCTTAAATATGTTCCCATAGTGTTATACTGCTTAAGGAATTTTTGAAATGGAAAACTAACTGATTATTTTGCATTTTGACATTTTTCTGATTTTTTTTGAGTGAGTTCAGGCAAGTTCATCGTCACACATAATTGTGTTTTTTACAGTATATATTTTCTTTATCTGTCTGTCCACACAGGCACACAGTATATATACTCCTTCACTGTGTTATAAGAGCACTAAGTGGATTTCACCATAAACATCACAAGCCACAATCCATATATGAGATTAAAATGACGTATTTTAATGCTAATATTATTTTGCCTCAATGAGGATGTTTTTATTTTTATTTTATTCAATCTGAATCGGTGAATTTAACAAAAAAAGCTCCAAATGCCATCATGTCTAAATTTAAAAGCAGCATGATACGAACAACAAATCTGTGTAGTACTTACATATTTAACAGTATATAATTTAGAACTCTCTAGAAATCTAAAGTTGTTCTCCTTTTTTGCACACTAGTTGCCTTGTTTTAATTGTTCTCCTCCTGTGAAGGTGTAATGCAGGATTTGATGATAACTAATTAGGCTGCTGCCTACGGTTTAATTAGAAACACTAGCGCATGTCTTAGTCCTCCTTTAACTTTGGTTGCATTTCCTGCTTAGGTGGATAAACACAAAGAGAACTTGGCTGCCATAATGATCACGTATCCCTCTACAAATGGCGTGTTTGAAGAGAATATCAGTTCGATCTGTGATCTGATCCATGCTCATGGGGGCCAGGTATACCTGGATGGTGCCAATATGAACGCCCAGGTAAGAAAACATGGCATTTCACAAGCTTTTTTTTTTTTTTCAGCTTAATAGTTAACAGCTTGTCATTCTAGACTTTTTTCAGATTGTTATGTAACTGCACGATTAGCAGTTATCTAAGGTTTATAACTGTTCAATAGTAAAAACTGATCTTGCAGAGCTCTTTGTTCTTGGCTATGCGTCAAAGTTTATGTAATTATTGGAAGCAAAAAAGCACGCGATGTTTGTAATTGTAACACTAAGTCTTCGCTCATTGAAGCAGGTTCACCTCTTCCTTCATTTTATCAATGCCCTTTCAGTGTCTGTGCCAAGCATTCTCCCCCCCCCCCACGTGATTGCTTTTGCTTATTTCACCCCAACTACCATTTCTCAAGGTATTAGAGATGGGTTGGGCACAAAATGAATGTTCATCGAGTTTACAAAGAATAAAAACAGCAGTGCACCTGCTCGGAGGAGAATGAGCTGCATCTACAGATATTTAGGAATTCATCGATCATTTCTGATTTTTCTCTTGACATAAGTGGTAAAATTTCAACAAAGACTGAACGTAGGATTAATTTAACTACTAACAGTGGTGTTTTAAAAGCTCTCAGTATGTTTGTGGTGCAAAGTGTTCTGCCATTTGATCAGCAATTTTGTAAACCTGCAACTTGATTGTTTTGTTGAGCAGAGCCACTGAGGTTCACTTGATGTCTGTGGAATGATTTCATTTTATGTTTGTCAAAAACTGAATCAAATTCTTAATGATTTCTGCTTATTGCCCTCCATATATGAGGAGTGATCAAAACGTATGCCAAAATGACCACATACTGTACATGAAGGAGAAGGTTCTTGGTGATGGTGTAGGCCATACTGACACGTAACAAGTCCTCATTATGCTAATTTGCTTTGCTTTCTTGTTTATGAACGTCCATCTGGGACAACTGAGGAAGCCTGTGAACCATCTCTTTCTGGATCATAGCAATGTCCCCCGGCTCACACTGCACAGGTCAGGTGAAGGTGCCAAACCCACTGTTTTTAAGACGTGGCCCTGTGGGAATGACCAGTCAGCTGCAGAAGTTATTCTTGGTCTGGAGATTGGGGGATATACAGAAGCTTCATGAACATTATGACAAGGGGAGCAGTGCTCATGAGGATTGAGTTTACAAATGAAAGTGGTTTGGTTTTACTAATGACTCTCTTAAGATGTCAAACATTAAAAATTGTTATCACCCCATGTAAATAGCAGTTTGACATCATTGAGTTATCTAATGCACAATACAAAAAAAGATGTATATATTAGTGATTATTTATTCCACAGTTAGTGTGCTTAACTATAAAGATGGCATCAGCAGGAACTAAAACAGATTTGATTTGTGTCTCCGTTTAAGATGACGTCAACAAGACCTAAAACAAATGTAATTTGTATTATACATACAAATTAACTATATACTGGATACTTTTGTAAAAAATTTGTTTTGATATTTTTAACCTTCACTGATTAGTGTCCTGACAGGACTTTCCCAGACTTTCTTGGATTTAGATCAGGCAGGTCTGCTTTATGCTCTGCCATTTGCAGCACTGGCTGTAAACTCCATGGAAGATTTCAGAACAGGATTTTTCTGTGGCCCGTTCTTTTTGTTGCCCCTCGTTTATAAAGATGTGATTTGATGTAGGAGCACTGGCCAGTTTCGGCGATGTTGAGCGTATATTCGGTTTCCCGTCAGAGACTAATAGTGTCTTGTAACAGTTTGTGCCTCTCTGTGTGCTGATATTTCTGTTTGCATTCACAGCTCTTTGGTCTTTTATGCCAACTTTAAAGTATCTCCACCATTTGCTGCTTAATTAATATCAAATAGCTCTGGTGAAAATGTTTAGGCTTAGATGTGTCTAAACAAAGCATATTAGCCTAATGCTAGTTTTTGGGATCTTCCACCATTGAACTGTATGCTTGTGTGAAAGATATTTGTCATCGGGGCTTTCCGTGTAGCAGAAGCCTACAGATTGGGACTTTAATGAGAGGAGTACTTGTGCACATTTGCTTGCATGTAGTGAGGAGAGTATAACTTGAAAGACACCAAGAGGAGTCTTAAAGCAGATTCTTTGTGTAAATGGTGGACTTCCTCCTATGAAGAATGATTAGAGGGGCAGCGTAAACACCACAATAAAGGTGTGCAGTTCATGCTGCATTTGTGAAACCAGCAGTGCAGGAATAGGCTGCCTTGTTACATTTTTTTTTTTTATAAACATGGAGCTGAATGTTTTTTTATCTTGAGTACTAATATTGAATTGAAGACCGGATGTTTTATGTGACTAGGGGGCTCTGCCCCTTGCTGGCTCCGCTCGCCAACCCCCGTGCAGGCCCTACTCGCTAGTCATTACCTGGATCTGCCACTTGCGACGAATCGTGCTGTGCTTTTGGATAAACACGAATATCAACTCTGACATTGATATCTTCATCTTTCAAAACTATTATCGCTGACAATTCATCACGTTAGTTTATTATATATGTGAGTGCGATCTTTCGGATTCATATAGAAATCCAAGAAAACTTCTTTGGCCTTGTTTTTCAGAAAAATTTCATGTAAAGTGCGATACTTTTGGACGTATGGATTTGTATCCATTATTGGCTGTAGAATTTCTAATACATCCAATCGTTTAACTCTTTCGATTCTATGTTGCATCGCTTCTCCGTGATCATAAATATAAACCTGACTGAATTCTGGTTTCTTTGAAATTAAACTTGTAGCAGCTGTCATATCCCCTATGTCTATATACTCGATCTCTTTTCGCTGTTCCGTTATTTCACCGAGTAATACTTTCTGTTTGTTAGCGCTAATGCGATCTTTACTACCAGTTTTTTTGAGACTTTTGAATTTTAGTACTTTCATAATCTCTAACCTGCTCTGCATGTGTATGGCGCCAACGTTTTTGAAACTCTTTACAACGTTTTACTTTTGTTTTCTACTCTCTTGTCTTTTCTTCTTCTACTGTTTGTCTTTTATTTCCGCCCCCGCTTGGACTTGTTAGGTTTTCAATTAATCTCTTGGCGCAAAGTCTCGTCTCGCGGGACGTGAAATTATCTCTCTGAACCCGTCTAGTCTCGTCCAAAGATTTTTTTATATAATAGAGAGATATATAATGAACACAAATGATATTCTAAGCCAGCAATTGGGCAATAGTCTTTGAATTTGCCAGTAAAATAAAGTCACTGTGGGGTACTGAACTTGAAACCAAATGAAACACAACTGCAGGAGCAAATCATCATTTAGACAAACGCAAAACTGCACTAATACAGAAAAATACTTTCTTGTACATGCAAGAATAATAAATTGTGTAAATAAAGTTTGAGAGCCCTTCTGCATTAGCAACAAAGTCCATCCATCTATCCATCCATTATCCAACCCGCTGAATCCGAACACAGGGTCACGGGGGTCTGCTGGAGCCAATCCCAGGCAACACAGGGGGCAAGGCAGGAAGCAATTCAGGGCAGTCTCCCTCCTCAATTCCAGATGATTGGTTAAAGACAAAATTCCTTGTTGAAATATTTTATAACTGCTTTTTAAGATGCCATTAATGGTCAGGTGTATTTCTAGTATATTTTGCAGTTTATTTTCCATTAATTTTAAGGGCAACTGCATTTTTTTTCTTCAAGTTGGATATTACTTGGCTTCCTTTCCTCTATAGATCCCAGGTGAGACAAGTTAAAGAATCCTATCTATATGGTTTGTTTGCTTATGTTTTGTTCTTTTCTGACCTTGGCAGGTAGGCCTTTGCCGTCCAGGAGACTACGGGTCAGATGTGTCTCATTTGAATCTTCACAAAACATTCTGCATTCCTCACGGTGGAGGAGGGCCGGGGATGGGACCCATTGGAGTGTGAGTAATAACCTTTGGGTTTGTGTTTAGTGGCTGCAGGACTTAACTTACAGCTGTAAGATTATGGAAGCAACTGGACTGTGCTCTTCTGATTTGAAAATGACTTTGGATAACAGCATCTGCTAAAGATGCAGATGTGAATGATGGAAATGTGCGTATATGTTTTGAGGGAAACTGTCTGCAGGAGGCGTGGATTGGCCTTGGGAACTGGATTTGCCTTTGTACAGTAGCTTATATTCAGACATGTTCCAGTGTAAAAATCAGTAAAGATTACACATTAAACACTACGTATTTTTCAGTTTTGAACTCAAAGTGGCAGTGTTACTTTTCTAATTAATACAGGTAAAATTCCGCTACAATGAATATCTTTACAACGAAATTTTCATTACAACAAAGTATTTTTATGGTCACGACAGTTTCCCCATATGACATGAGTCTATAGGAATCTCGTTACTACGAAGTACATTCAGCAGATACTTTCATTACAACGAAGTGCACAAAAGACCTTGAAATGCCTGAATCATCCACAGAGCAGTTAGTTCTGTGGCCGCAGCTCAGTTGTGCACAACAATCGCCAAACAGAAACACTCATTTTTTTTTCTTTCTTCAAACTTTGCTCATACTGTTTTTTTGCTGTTTTTATTTTCGATGGTTTTCAGTGATAGCTTTTACTTGTTGCTCATCAACATTTGAAAAACATCCATTGGAATTTAACTCATTGTCACCCTTCTATAGAAACGGCAGACACGAAAAAACGATAACAGATAGATAGATACTTTATTAATCCCAAGGGGAAATTCACATAATCCAGCAGCAGTATACTGATACAAAAAACAATATTAAATTAAATAGTAATAAAAATGCATGTAAAAGCAGACAATAACTGAGTAATGTTAGTATTTACTCGCCCGGGTGGAATTGAAGAGTCGCATAGTATGGGGAAGAAACGATCTCCTCAGTCTGTCAGTGGAGCAGGACAGTGACAAAAGTCTGTCACTGAAGCTGCTCCTCTGTCTGGAGATGACACTGTTCAGTGGATGCAGCGGATTATTCATGATTGACAGGAGTTTGATTAGTGCCCGTCGCTCTGCTACAGATGTTAAACTGTTCAACTTTACTCCTACAATACAGCCTGCCTTCTTAACAAGTTTGTCCAGGCATGAGGCGTCTTTCATCTTTAAGCTGCCTCCCCAGCACACCACCGCGTAGAAGAGGGCACTCGCCACAACCGTCTGGTAGAACATCTGCAGCATCTTATTGCAGATGTTGAAGGACGCCAACCTTCTAAGAAAATATAGTCGGCTCTGACCTTTCTTGCATAGACCATCAGTATTGGCAGTCCAGTCCAATTTGTCATCTATCTTCACTCCCAGATATTTTATCGGTCTGCAACAGTTCATGTTAGAACAAACATGCAGCTCTCCTTTGCGGCAAAAAGAAAAACAACGTTGCCACTGAATTCAGAATTTCGCCGTCGACACTGTCAACTTTCTTGAAAGACAGAGCAAAAAAAGAAGAAAATTCTCGGGTTGCAAATGTATGTGAACTGCTGCATTTGAAGATGTCGAAAAAGCAGTTTTTATGTGGTTCAGTGATGCTCATTCAAGAAACATTCCTACTAATGCGGCACTCATTCAAGAAAATGTGAGGTTTGTAAACTCTCTTGGGACCTCACCCAACTGGAGTACACGCCGAAGAGCGTCCCGAAGTGCGATCTCGGCGTCTGTACGAGTTAATAGCAGGCTCACAGATATGCTGCATCTCTCCTCCAAAGTAAACAGAAAAGATCTCGATGGGTCATGCAAGGTAAGGAGCATTGTAAACGCAGATAACAGGATTACTTGGTCCTGCCTGTCTGCTGCATCTGCGTATAGCAGAGTGGCAGATCACGTTACAATAAATAAGCGTGCCGTTCCTGATTCAAGCTGAATAAAGCTGGTTTTGCTAAAGTACTGAGACTCAGCCTTGTGTTTTGGGGTGCAAGACAGGAAGTTATAGTGTGACCGTGAATGATTTGCTTCTATGGCGCCTCCTATTGGCCTGCCCCAGCAACGGACAAACAATCTTCCACAGACGCTGCAATCGTACTTTGGGATGCACTTCAGCGTGTCGTTCCAGTTGGGTGGGATCCCAAAAGTGTTCAGAAACCTCACAATATGAAAAAGAAGAAAAGGATGATTCAGCTTCTGGTTGATAACTGTGCTGCACACAACATGCTTCCACATTTAGATAATATTCGCTTTGAATTCCTCTCACCCAGTTGCACGGCAGCGCTTCAGCCATTGGATTTGGGCTTCATTCACAACCTGAAAGTGTATTATGGCAAGAAATGCTGAGAAAAATTCTCATCAACATAACTTGTAGGCAGGAGGAGATTAAAATTAATGCGAAAGAAGCAATTGAAATGAAAGCACTATAGTAACAAATACAGAATCTCATTACAATGAAATATTTTTTAGGTCCCTCTGAGTGCGTTGTAATGGAAGTTTACCTGTAATTAAAAAGGAATCCATGAGAATTTTTTGTTCTCTCATAGAACAGTGTGTTTTTTTTGTGTTTATATTGACAGTAGAGCCCCATTAATACAAACCACAGTAATCCAGACATTTGGTTTATCTGGTTTGGGTTTTCTGTCAAGGGAAACTATTAAGAATAATTATATGGAAGAAGGAGTAGCAATAACTTAGTTATGAATGGTTTTCTGTAAATTATTCACAGTTATATTTACCAGCATGAGCTCACTTAGCCAAAATTCATATTGTAGTGTCACACGGCTACATGTGCCAAGTGCAGATGAGATTTTTGCTCTTTGACGTAGGTCATGGACCACTCGCTGTTGCTGCATAAAAGTTGGAATTCATTTGCAACTTTTGTCAGTCTTGTTGTTTTTCTAGGCTTGCCTGCAGCTGGCTCTGAAGCCCGGCTATTGGTGATTCACCCCCAGGTTGATGCTACTTGGCAGAGATGTTACAATATTAACAGTGTCGTTGTTAACAAGACCAGGATTAAGTCCATGAGCACTAAGCAGTAGCGGGATTAGAGCAGTGATCAGTAATGGAAAGGGCGTTCTTAGAAATGACTCGCCCGCCCGCATTATCCACTTCAGTTTTTTGCATGCTGTATTGCTTGTTTAATGTGTGATTATTAATTATTTATTATTTGTGGTTTGGTTAACAGAAGAAAAGTTAAGACTATTACAACATCAATGGATCAAAAACTAAATACACTTTTTTACATGTATAAGGAGGAAATTTGAAAAATTGCCCTCAAATTAAGGGTGAAAAACAAATTGTTTCTGGTGGGGATTTGGGGAGGTGAATATTAGGACAGGAAAGTAATCACATTTTTGTGCAAAAGTGGTGATTGATTTAGCTAACATTTTGTTATTTAGTGACTTTAAATGAAACTGGTACATAAAAGAGAGTTTCTGGTTAATCCTACCCCAGCTGCATTAACGGGGTTCTACTGTGCGTATGAGTGTATACGTATGTGTGACTATTTCAATCAAAAAGACATTTTTAATTAAATTCAAGCTTTGCTTTTTTAAAACTGCACCATGTGATGCTTGGAGTCTAAACTTGATGTATTCCGTTTCTTGCCGTGCTCTCCTCAAACTCCTTGTGTACCTTTCACTGGATTGAAGGAGTTCAGAGAATCGCCGGATGGAATTTCCTTTAATTATTTTTGTCAATAATTCTTTTAGAAAGAAGCACCTGGGCCCCTTCCTGCCCAGCCACCCCGTCATCCCACTGCAGGCCGATGACAATGCTCGTCCTTTGGGTACCATTAGTGCTGCTCCATGGGGATCAAGTGCAATCTTACCAATCTCCTGGGCTTACATTAAGGTCAAATAGTTTTTCATTTTGTCATCAGCCCGGTGTGTGCTTTGTGAAGGTTTAAAATATATTTTTTTCTGTTTAAACCATAGATGATGGGGGCCAAAGGTCTAAAACATGCAACAGAAATTGCAATCTTGAATGCAAACTACATGGCAAAAAGGCTAGAAAGCCAATACAAAATTCTTTTCAGAGGTTCAAGAGGTAAGTTAACATAAGAATATATTTTCAGGATATTTGCCTTGACTATTTTGTCAGAATGTGCACGAGGGGGGAGTCAAGCTAAAGTTAGAAAATGGGATTTACTAGGAAATGGATGAACCTTCACAAAACGGGTCATGTCAGTTCTCAATGCACTTGTGCCACCTGCCTGGCAGTGCCAGGATTCCAGCAGAATAAAAGGTCCTTGCAAACACTCGTGCACCGCTTTCTTCACGTCATCATCTCTATCTATCTATCTATCTATCTATCTATCTATCTATCTATCTGACTAGAGACAGATGTGTGTGTGTTTGCGTGTGCTTTTGCCTGATGATGCCAGAAGAACCATGTGAATTAAATGCACATCTGAACAATGTATGTATGTGGCTTTAACACGTGCAAAGAATTGTATACAATAACTAACTGTGGTGTTCACCCTACATATTCAGACATAGAATGCATTTTTCTCTGATACTATCAAAGGTGACTCCAGGTAGGTGGGTATAATAATTATCTTTCAACAATCATGTTTATTATTACTGTCCTAAGCATCAGGTCAAGAGAGCCACCGCTGTTGGTCGCAGCAACAAGGGAAGTAAATAATACAAAATGTGCAATCAGAGTTTAGTGAACACCCTTTACACAATATGCTAACAACAGTGCATACAAACCCCTCTGGTCACTGGAAATGTGAACAGGGGCCCACAACGTGGCATCAGACGGTGGCATTGTGGACCGACTCAAAAGATGTTCCATTATGCATGTCAATAGAAGTATTTCAGTAAAAATAGTTGCCTGTGCAGCCAATATTTGGAAAGGTATCACTCAAAGATCATGTCACATGGCTTGGATTGCCTAGAAAAATTTAGAAACCATAGTAAAGACCCCAAAGAATTATTTGCTGGGTAATCTTTGTAGAACAGAACAGAAACATGTGCTGAGCTCTAAAACAACAACCCCATAAAATAAATGATGACGGTTATTCGTTTCATTGCTGTCATAACTTTTACAAGCTTGATATCAGCTGGTAGATTATTATCCAGATGTTTAAATGGCAAGAAGAGGGAAAATTAAATCTGTAGGGTTTCACAAAAGGATGTGCACGGACTCCTAAAAAGAAATATGCCAATGATGAGTAAGCATTTCAAAAGAAAAATATGTGCCACTCGGTCTGACGTACACCCCTGGCAAGTCTCTGACCTTAATCATTCCTTTGGTTGGCATTAACTGAGTCCAGTGCACGGTGGCCTCTTTAACTTGGTGCCTGCTGAGCATTTAATTTAGCTTTCAGAAGTATTGTGCACGACTGGTTTATAAGTTTTTTTTAAGTTAATGTATTACAACAGTAAATACAATCCGGTTATACGTATTTCATCTTGTATTGTTCGTGTCTTTTTCTAATTTATCTAACTATTTCTAATCCTTTCCAAATCCCAGGATACGTTGCTCATGAATTTATTCTAGATGTCAGACCATTTAAGAAATCGGCAAACATTGAAGCAGTAGATATTGCTAAAAGACTGCAAGATTATGGTAAGAACTTTTTTTTTTATTGTCAAGACATGTTTAAAATGTTTCTTACTCTTAACGTGAGGAGAGTGGCGGCACTGTGAGTTCTTATGAAGTTCAGCCATATCTCCTGCACTTCACAACAGGTAACGCTCCTGAAGCCAAGCATGTTCGGCCGACCTCTACTTGAGTGGGAGCCCATCTATCAAAAGTTTGGTTTGTTGCTAGAAGACGTGTTTGTTAGACCAGCAGCTCTGCCTCAGTGCAGTGACAGGCACACTGCTGCAAAAATGGCACCATCCTGTAGAATAAGACATAAAGCTGAGGTCCTGACTCTCTGTGGTCATAAAAGATCCTGGGCATTTTTCGTAAAGAGTAGCGTTTATCCCAGTGTCCTTGCTAAATTGCCCATCATGACCTGGCCATCCCGTCTCTTGTCTCTCGCCACTTCACCACTTGATAACTAGTTAGATACTTTATTAATCCCAAGGTGAAATTTACATACTCCAGCAGCAACATACTGATAAAGAACAATATTAAATTAAAGAGTGATAACAATGTAAGTATAACAGACAGACAATAACTTATTATAATGTTAACATTTACACTCCTGGTGGAATTGAAGAGTCGCATAGTGTGGGGTCTCCTCAGTCTGTCGCTGAAGCTGCTCCTCTGTCTGGAGATGATCCTGTTCAGTGGATGATGTGGATTCTCCATGATTGACAGAAGTCTGCTCAGTGCCCGTCGCTCCACCACAGATGTCAAACTGTCTAGCTCCATGTCTACAATAGAGCCTGCCTTACTCACCAGTTTGTCCAGGCATGAGGCGTCGTCCTTCATTATGGTGCCTCCCCAGCACACCACCGCGTAGAAGAGGGCACTCGCCACAACCGTCTGGTAGAACATCTGCAGCATCTTATTGCAGATGTTGAAGGACGCCAGTCTTCTAAGGAAGTATAGTCGGCTCTGACCGTTCTTACAAAGAGCATCAGTATTGGCAGTCCAGTCCAATTTATCATCCAGCTGCACTCCCAGATATTTATAGGTCTGCACCCTCTGTACACAGTCACCTCTGATGATCACGAGGTCCATGAGGGGCCTGGTCCTCCTAAAATCCACCACCAGCTCCTTGGTTTTGCTGGTGTTCAGGTGTAGGTGGTTTGAGTCGCACCATTTAACAAAGTCCTGGATTAGCTTCCTGTACTCCTCCTCCTGCCCACTCCTGATGCAGCCCATGATAGCCGTGTGTGTGCTGAGCACACTGGTTCACAATGGCTGGTGCCGCATCATCCAGGTGGAGGTCTACACCCAGTTGGTGGTTCAAGTGGCTCCTGCCTCTTTTTGTGAAGCGCTTTAAGCATCTTGAGAAGAAGATGACGACATTGCATTTATAAAGCCCAGTCCTGTCGTGCTACTAAAACACACAAGCGCTCGTACCTGAGGTCATACATTGGCTGCTCATATTCACACAGTAGATTTGTTGAACTTATTTACTGCTTTTATATTTTGTGCACTGCCAAAAATATTTTGATGGTGTGGTGAAATATTTTTGGGATATAAAATACCACGTGACTTGGAAGTGACATATACGGTGTCTGTAAAAAGCCAAGGGGTCAAATGTACTTTTCATAGGCACTTTAATGCTGTTAATAGTTGGCTGCCATGACAGAGAGAGACCAAGCTAAAACAAACTGGTAAGGATAAAATTAAAATGAACTCCTGCAATGCAGGCGTGTAAACACAAATACATTACAAACAATGTAGGAGGTGTCACATTGGGGGCATGAATGTCATTGACAACACAGAAGCATCTGCAGTCTGATAATCAAACTGAACAGTAAACCATCCTGGTCATGTCCCTTCACCTCGACAGGCGTTTTCCCTTTTTCTCCTTTAGCTTCTTGCAGTCCACCTTTCATTATTTCACAACTCCTGTTACTCTGCATTGTCATTAAGAGTTGGCTTCCATCATCATCATCATCATCTCTTACATAAACATAAAAAGGCAGGACATCTCATAAGATAAAATCCTGCCCATCACAAAAGTACAAAATCGCCTATCCATCCATTAACTAAAGCTGATCAAATCAATCCAGTCATGGGGAGCTGGAAAATTAGTAATAAAGTGAATGCTAGTGATGAGCATTTCTTTCTTTCCTTCTTGTGCCAGCGCCATGTTGCCAGTGTGAAGCAGGTCTTGCTGCATAAACGTGCTGTTTGAATGTCATTCTACTGTGAGACTTGACATTGTTTGACTTAATTACTGAACACCTTTGCCTGTCCTTTTATTCTGCAGGGTTTCATGCACCTACTATGTCTTGGCCAGTAGCGGGCACCCTGATGATTGAACCAACAGAATCTGAAGACAAGGCAGAGCTGGACAGATTCTGTGATGCCCTCTTAAATATTCGACAGGAAATTGCTGATGTTGAGGAAGGACGGGTGGATTCAAGGATTAACATTCTAAAGGTCTGCCGACTATTGTGAGCTCTGTTTTATGCAGATATTGTGAAATCCAGCCACAAAATGGTAAAGCATATTTTCTTATTTTAAAAAATTGTAGATGGCACCTCACACGCTGGCCTGCATTTCATCAACCACCTGGGATCGTCCATATCCTAGAGAAGCAGCTGCCTTTCCACTAGTAAGCAAACTGACATTTATTTGCCTTGTCTCTCTTTACATGATGATGCTTTTTCTGGTGTGCGAGGAAACTGGCACAAGAAGGTGGCATTGAGGGTCAGCCTCCCTTAGGAGATACCAGAGCATACTGGTACAAATGATGAGACAAAGAAAGCACACTACTGAAGTGTGTAAGTGAGTCATGGCCAATAAACTGCCAGTAACTGGGGTCTGGAAAACTTCAGGCCATAGATTGGTGCTAAATTTATGTCAGTTGTACTGGTGGGAAAACCAGTACCAGTAGAATGACTCTGAAGTGCTGGGGTTTGGAGGATACAATTTAGAAAAGACCACCTAGAGCAGGAGTGTCTGTTTTATCTTGGTAGAGTAATATATTGCTCTACTTTCCCCTTTGTATTATTAAGATGTAGCCTCTGTCAGAACGCCTCAAATCCCACAGACTTACCACTGTTTATAAGGTATTATTGTATATAACTTCTCTTCACCTTCCCTTCTATATCTATAACCTCAGGCAATTGGGTATAGTAAAAGACAAGCAGGAGTTAAATTACAATTTAAACAATGTATTATTGGTAATATTCATAAATAATAACAATATACAAAGTACATTTGAATATTGGCAACCATACAACCTGATTAAATGGTGATGTGTAGTTTCAGGCGGCACACCGACTTGTTTGTTACTTAATGTCTCTAGTTGAGGCATCATTGGTGCTCAGCTTTCTTCAGAACAGGCCGCAAGCCTGGCCAATATAGCTGCTGAGTTGTGCTCTTCATTGTGTTGTCTTCATCATCAGAGGTTAGTAAGAGATAGAATGTGGTTGAGCAAGCAGATTTATAGATTCTCTGTCCAACCCCTAGAGCCAATAGGGCATCGTGGTACTTAAAGGCCTCTGAGACAAGCCAATTCCAAACAGCCATACTTCAGACCAATGGGGGAACAGAACATCTTAACACCTGCCACCTCCCAGGACCATATGTTAAGGTAACCTGGCTTCCTTGTGGGGGTTGAAAGATTTTAGCAGAGAAATACTCGCCAAACTGGTTTAAGGCACATAATTAAAACTCTGTCGTAAAACTACAAAGAGACTCAGTTGTAAAGGGGGTCAACGTGAATGCTTCTCACTAAAGTAACACTAATTTACATTGCTTTGCCTAAATTACAAATAAAGATATACAAAATATTTATCAAGTTATATGCAAAATGTCACATCACAACAGTGTCGAACTCCAGGCCTGGTGGGCCGCAGTGGCTGTAGGTTTTCATTCTAACCCTTTTCCTAATCAGTGACCAGTTTTCACTGCTAATTAACTTCTTTCCCTTCATTTTGATAGCCCTGTTTTTAAGGATTCAGGCCTATGAATTCATTCCTTTCTTAATTAAATGGCATCCAAACAGAAATGAGACATGAAATGAGCCAACAGATGACCAGCTAAATTGGGGCTTCAACTTTCAACCAGTTTCACTCCAAGCAGTTCCTTAATGAGAAGCCGATTGTTCTTGCTGTTAATTAAACCCGTTATTCAACTCCACGGCTCTCATTCTGCCACAGCAGACGTTTCTAAAACTGTTGATGGTCTGTTTTTCCTAAGAACACCATCAAGACGTTTTGGTGACCGTGGAGATCAACCTTACCGATACCTCCACCTTTCTTTATTTTCAGATATTGTGTGATGGGCACAGGTGAGCTGCTCACGTGGCGGCTCAATTTGTGTCTCATTTATTGTTTGACTGCTAGTTCAGGAAAAAGAAACAACTAAGGAGCCTGAGTCAAGTTAAATAAAATGAAGGCAAAAGAAGTTAATTAGCAGCAAAAACTGGTCACTAATTAAGAAGATGGTTAGAATGAAAACCTGCAGCCACTGCGGCCCACCAGGCCTGGAGTTTGACACTCCTGACCTTGAGGAAGAGGCTTCTCTTGTGTGCCTTCCTTTCTCCTGCATGTGCACTAATGGCTCACTGGCCAGCATACTGGCTGGGAGCTCTGGTTTCTCCTCTGGGATGAGCCAATCCGACGGCGGAGCTTCACTTCACGTGTTTCACTTGGCATTTCTCTTTCTTGTTTTTCTCCAGCCTTTTGTAAAGCCAGAGACCAAATTTTGGCCGACGATTGCTCGCATTGATGACATTTATGGAGATCAGCATTTGATGTGCACTTGCCCCCCAATGGAAGTTTATGAATCCCCCTTTGAACAGAAAAGAGCTTCTTCATGAACGGACAGTGTTGTTTGTTTGTTTGTTTTAATCAAATATTTCCCTCTGGATGTTGGAAATAAAACTCTGGAGCTGTGCTGAAAACCGGCCAAGGAATTTGAATATTTTCATTCATGCTGCTAAGATTGAGAAGGAAATCCTACAAATATTTCTGGTGCCACGTTTTCTGTATTGCCGTGCCTCAGATTTCTTTTTTTATTATTATTTTTGTATGCATTCTCTCGCATATGCAAATAACGGCCTTGGAACATTTCTGAGCAACATGTTAGCAGTTTAAAGCCGGCCCTGTCCTAGTTTACTTCGTTTTACGTACTCCATGTGGAACTGCCAGATGTGCTAGCGCCATTGTAGTTGGCAGCAACGGTTGTATTTGTTTTTTTTAATTTAGAAAAGGAGTAAACTAATGTCATTTTTATAGGATGTGGGTTTTTTAAACGTTCTGAGATTTTACACTTTCTATTGTAGCATACCAATAAACATATACAGCTTTCAGAAGATTTGAGTTTGCATTTTATTATTATTACTTTCTGCTCTTCTGTATAACCTGCATATGCCAGTCCTGGTACATTTTAAAGCGGACCCCCAGCCCACCCCCCTCAAACTTACTTGCCTTACAGACGCAGAATTAGAACGGCGTTGGTACCCTTCTACCATTTCAAAAAGACTTAACTGGGACGAGTCCTTGGCATCCACCATTGTTTATTCCACGGTGCAGACCCTTTACTTTTAATTGTGCCCAGTGCTTGCTGGGATTGGCTTCAGCGTCTTCACAATTCTGCTCAGGAGAAGTGGATTTGAAAAACAGATGGATGAGAAATAAAACCCTTTAGATCTTCGAATCCGCTGATTGGTTTTCTTTCTCTTCCGTGTTCATTGTGATGCACAGAGCTGTCTGAGGAGGAAGTGTAACAAGTACATAATGGCCTACGTAACAGATAGAAGACCATAGCCAACCGCTCTGGACGTGGCTGCTGAAAGAACCAAGGAAAACATCAAGAATGATTTGAGGTACAACTCTGATGTCACACTAACTGTTGCTATTTGAATGAAACTGGGCTTCATAGGAGAAGACGGACATGACAAAGGCCGAATGGAGTTTGTTTATATGCATGTTGGCAAGCTACAGGCCTTCTGGAGAGCAGTTTTGGTGAGTCAGATCTGTTTATAGAAAAGAAAGACCCCCGTGACCCTGTGTTCGGATTCAGCGGGTTAGAAAATGGATGGATAATACAAAGGAAAAAAACATGGAGGAGGCTCACCAATGTTCTGAGGAGGCTCACCAATGTTATGGGGATTCTCTGCAATAAAAGCTGAAGTTCATCGAGGCCCTCTGGAGTAAATGGTCCTGTGCTGTGTCAGAAAGTCGCGCCTTTGCAGGTCGGGGTCCAAAACCGGCATAAAGACAATCGAAAGCAAACGTATGAGAGTACCCGGAGAACACTAGAAAGTTCTGAAGCAGCCTGCTGGGAGTCCTGATCTGAATCTAATTGAACATCTATGGATAGAGCCTGTGGTGGGCTGGCGCCCTGCCCGGGGTTTGTTTCCTGCCCTGCGCCCTGTGTTGGCTGGGATTGGCTCCAGCGGACCCCTGTGACCCTGTAGTTAGGATATAGCGGGTGTGATAATGGATGGATGGAGAGAGAGCTGAAAGCCACATTGAGAAGAAGGCAGTCATCGGACTAAGAGAACTGTGGTGGGCCAACGTGCCAGCCGAGAGGTGTAGACGTCTTATTCTGAGCTTGAGAAAGCACTGGATTACAGTTATTGCATGAAAAGGGAGTTCTACAAAATTATTAGTTTACTGGTCCTGATCATTTTCTCTGCCATTTTTTTTTATTGCTTTTAACATTTTAACAGCAGTCTGGAGTAGCGTGCGAGCCGAGGGCTGCTTTTGCTGCCTGCTCAAATCTTTTGTTTCCAGCGCCTTGGTCTGCTTCTCTCTGTATCGCGTTTAATACTGCAGTCAGCTGGGCAGCACTAAAATGTCCACCCACCCAGTCTGACTGCCTCCCTCCCTCCCTCCCAGTCAGCTCGACGCCATGTTCTCTGTTGCAGGACCTTGGCATGTAGGGAGCCTGGCATCAATGATATTTGTGGAGCTGTAGCTCCGAAAGGTTTAATGACTGCAGCGTGCTTTTTTTTTTTCTTTCCATTTTTAAACAGGTTTTAGGATTCACCACCAGAGGGCATCAGGGACTTGAAATGACAGAAACTGTAGGGCACTACGCCACCCCGCTCACCTTGTCTTTAATTCATGTGCACCTCAAAGCACACAAAGCGACATCCTCTCTGCAGTGCCACCTGAATAATGCAGGACGTCGCCATTGTGCAGCACGAGGTGGTGATCATGTTGATGTCTGCTCTGCCCTACACATGCAGCATGGTGTGACCCCTGCATTTTTATACAAACACCCAGGAGTGCTCACAATAAAAAAAAATGTAGAAGACGTCTTTAAATGAACGGAGCACAGAAGGGCTGTGCCTCGGATGGCAGAGAGGTGTGCACAGCAAAGGGTGGGCATCTTGAATTATGCTTGTGACTGCATGAGTGACGGCAGGTTTGGGGTTTAAGGATGGATTTTTTTTTTTTTAAACAAAATTAATAAGATTAGGCAAAAAATCCTGAAGTACTTTTGAAATAATCTGCTATTGTGTGATAAGGAAGGTAACTTTGGTAGGATGCTCTCTGAATAGAAAGATGAGCAAATATTTTCATGTACACATTTGTGTTTGTAAGAATTAATTCTGAATGCTTTGAAATTGGCTCAGTCCCCCCCATCTTTCACCAGGACAAGAAAATGCCCACCTATAATATGTCATTGGCTCCCCCCCCCAAATTTTAGGCCCTCTACACCCAAAACACATTTTTAGACCACCTCATGACAAAGACTAAAGCAAGAGGACTTGAAGTTGCGCCAGTCACATCAGCCCACCCCAGGAGTTCACCTACTGATGGGATATGAGGGGTCAAAGTTACTCCATTTCACAAAGCTTTCCCAAAAAAAAAAAAAGAAAACACGGGGCTCAATCACATCGGCACGTGGAGTGTTGTGTTGAATGACATCGAGGTTGCTGATCATGCAAATGAAAATTTACAGCTCAAGAAAATGAAAGGACCCTTTGTAGTCCGAGTACAGCGTCGTCAGTGAAACTTGTAGGCTATTGATGTGCTCAGTTAGAGAGAGCAGCAGAGGGGCTTGTTAATCAGTTTCAGCTGCTTTGGTGCACTAGAGGGGCAACAATGAGACGACCCCCAAAACTGGAATGAATGGTTTAACAGGTGGAGGCCACTGGCATTATTCTCCCCTCATCTGTTTGTTTTTTTCACTAGTTTTGCATTTGGTTAAGGTCAGTGTCACTACTGGTAGCACGAGGCGATACCTGGACCCTACAGAGGTGGCACAGGTAGCCCAACTTCTCCAGGATGGCCCATCAATACGTGTCATTGCCAGAAGGTTTGCTGTGTCTCCCTGCACAGTCTCAAGGGCATGGAGGAGATTCCAGGAGGCCGGTTTCATCGAGAACTTCACATCCAGCTTTTGAGAGTTTAAACATTCATAAACATTAAAGTGTCCACTACTGAAATCGTCACCTGTGAATCTAAGATGTTTAAGAGGCATTGGCGGTTGTCCAAAGGTGTAAAATATTTGGCCATTTCAGTACACTTGAAAGCGACAACTGAACAATTCACCGGCAGCCATCAACTCACATGCAGATCCATAGGTGAAGGGCTTAAGCATTTCACTCTTCTAGTGCTCCTGTGTAGTATGATTATCTCCTGTACCGTCATCAGTCCACACCTTGAACCTGTCCCAGTCATTCAATACATAAGACACAATGTTCCTCCGGATATCAAGAGTGAGCCTGATATGGCCGTGCAATATGTAACACAGAGAATGGAAAAGGTAGGTGCCATCTCCGGGCATGGAAACCACTCGGTAAGTGACAGTTGTTTGATCGATGGTGATCACCTCGATAGACATGTTAATGCGGGTACGGTTGGAATGATAAAGGAAATGGGTACCTGAACAATGTAAAGTAAGTCTAAAATACCTACACAATAACTATAATCGTAATAAATGAACAATAAAACAGCGGAGAAGCTGTGGATTAAATAAAAAGGCTGTAGTTATCAGAATGAACCTGCCAAATTTCAGCCTTCTACCTACACGGGAAGTTGGAGAATTAGTGATGAGTGAGTCAGTCAGTCAGTGAGGGCTCTGCCTTTTATTAGTATAGATTGTCAATCCTTATGATTTAGCCCCCTACAGACGTCTATCAGGGGGTGAAAAGTGACAGATTTCTAGTACAATAAATATTTAGACTCTAAACTGAAGCACACATTGTAATATTTCAAACACATAATGCAAATCGTCTTGTTTATTATGTACTTCTATCTCATGAAGTAAATCGTTACATTTCTTATCAACACCTCAACTTTGGGAGGCTTACCTGAATTCAGAGATTTTACGGATTTTCTTTCCTTTCCTTAAAATAATCCTATGCAGAAAAAAAAACAAATAAAGCCGAGCTCTTCTCGGGTGTGCACAGGCCATCTCCAGAGGTGGAAGAATGCATATGGCAGCTCAGGACCGGCCTCAACAGCAGGCGTATTACCAAACAGAAATACAACAAGCCTCAGGTCAGGTGGGAAACAAGGGGTCACCTCGAGAAGTTGGGATCTTCTTCTGCTGGTCTTTCAGGTTATTTAGGCGTTCTTTATTTTATGCCATCACATTTTATGATTTTTTCTGATTTCCACGTTTAGCTTACTGCAATGCCACATGAAAAACAATTCACCCTCAAAGCACACCTGCCGTCGGTCCGTCCACCTGCCCGCTGTTTGGATCGATCAGTTGGCCAACCATCACTTGTATCCGCTACTGTTGATAACATTGATTGTGGCCGGTTTTATTTTTTAAAATGACCCTCTGGTGACAGAGAATATGGAAATAAAAGGGTTTCCACCGTAGGGCCTGCAATTGACATTTAATGGAGATGGTTTGAGAGACCCTCAGCAGAAGAAGAGCTCAATCCACCAGTCATGTACGCTCATCAACAGCCTGCTGCACGAGAGCTTCATCGGAGTCAACAATATTTCAGGTTTAAAAACAAGAATGAGGCAGATGAAGACAACGAATGTGCCTGAGGAAACAGCACTGCACTGATGAAGAGGCGAATGAGGTGGGCTAATGGCCTGGCACCACTGCCTTCCATTAAGTAGACAGGCTACACTGACGCTTTTCCTACCGCTACACGTTTGGGTCTGTCTTATGGATTTTGGTCTACAGATTACAGAAATCACCTTTGCATTTTCCAATCATCTGTTTTCAGAATGTTTCCTCTCCTCCTTATAAATCTACGGTCTTGAGTACAAAAACTACACGTGGAACGTGTGCAGCGACCTACAAGGGTGGCACAGCTACCAGGAATGCAGCTCGGATACACCAAGAACAGCGAATGTCCATTACATTACACTAAAGGACCTCGCTGCTCCAGATGCACTTTGTCACACATTGTTTTATGTGAGTAAAGAAAGCAGACTGGCAATAGTTATTTTCAAAATAAAAAAGAAGGAAATAGGAGTTCTGAACACAGAAATCTAAATAACTGCTGTTTGCAGGAGTTTGGGGCTATTAGAGTATCTGCGTGTGTACTGTTATATTTAAGAAATCATTACAAAAGGTCACTTTCAAGTATAAAAATATTAATTGACATGTGAATATACTACTGGGTATCAATGTCTGGAAACGTTTATTATCAAAGAAAGATCAAGTTAAATGACAGAAATCTCAATACATGCCAAAAATCCAGTTCACCAAGAAGGCCCCAGGAGTGCCAGTGTACTCACCAGTGTCGACCTGCAGACGGTCCAGAAATGTAATGGAGTGCCAGGTTATATAGCGCCTTGATGTGTGGGGTACGAGTCACAGGAGGTTCTGCTCCAGCTTTATGACACACTGGTGAGGCCTCGTCTGGAGTACTGGGTGCAGTTTTGGTCTCCAGGCTACAAAAAGGACAAAGCAGACCTAGAAAAGGTCCAGAGAAGAGCGACTAGGCTGAGTCCAGGGCTACAGGGGGTGAGTTATGAGGGAAGATTAGAAGAGCTGAGCCTTTACAGTTTAAAGAAAAGAAGATTGAGGTGACCTGACTGAAGTGTTTAAAATTATGAAGGGAATGAGTCCAGTGGATCGAGACTGTGACATAAAAAAACCTTCTAATGTTTCTGTGAAATATATTCCTTTACCAGTTTCTGACTGTGCTCCTGTGTTTCTTATTGAACTCATTTTTAACACAGAGAACAATAAACACATACTGGAGTATTGTGTGATCGAATAATTAAGGCAAGAGTTAAAGGTAAGCTTATTAGGACTATAGTGACAGCAGCAATGACGCATGCAGCTGAGACATGGCCAGTAAACAGAGCGCAGGACAAGAAGGTAAGATGTGGCAGAAATGAGAATGTTGAGATGGATGTGTGAAGTGACAAAAAAAGGAGAGAATAAGAAACAATCAGAGGTACAAGGAAATGGGGAGAGACATCTAAGAAAGTACAGCAAAGATGAAGTGGTACGAATATGTGATGAAGAGAGACAAGGAGTATGTGTGGTAATGGAAGTACAGGGGAATAGAAAGTGAGGGAAGCCAAAGCAGTAAAACAAGACGTGAAGGAAAAGGGTCTGACGAGGGAGGAGGTGCAGGGCTGAGCTATTTGGAGAAGGTTGATTAAGCACATCAAACCCACATAAAGGTGGGAAAAGAGGAAGAGAAAGAACAATAATAACATAGAATGAGTTACCAAGGACTTCATGGACCTTCAAAACTCAACTTGACGTTACTTTGGAGGAAATAGCTGGATAGGACTGACGGCCTTTGTTGGGCTGAACAGCTTGTTCTCATTAAGCTTTTTGGATTTCTCAAAGCTGCTGACATTTATTTAAGTGACTCTGTGGAAGATTTGACATTAAACGTATAAAGAACTGTAACAAAACAGAAATGTTTACTTGCACTTTGAATGACATTAAAAATACATAATTGTGCAGTCACCTGCTATCTATCGCCTCTGTCACCACTAATGGTCACATCTCCCCTGTAGCTTGGGTTGCTGCTGGAAGAGGTGTTGGCGAGGCCAGCATGAGGCGTTCACCTTGTGGTCTGTGTGTGGATCCTCATAACCCAGTGCAGTGACGAGGACATGGTGTTGTAAAAATGGTGCCGTCCTTCAGATGCCACATAAAACTGCACTCCTGATTCTCTGTGGTCATAAGAGACCCCTGGGCATCTTTTAAAAAGAGAAAGGCTTTTATTCCAATGCCCTGGCAAAATTGCCCAGCATGGCCTTGTGCTTTCTAGCCCACTAATCATCCCCTGCCTCTAATTGGCTATCACTCTGACCACTTAACAGATCATGTGTGCAGAACAGAAGCGCTTTGAGTAGTGATAAAAGCTCTTTATAAATGTAATTAACTAACTTACTTCAATGAATCATTTATTTGGCAGCACGAATACACAAGCCCTAAGTATACAGCACGCCATGTTGATTTTATGGTTTGAGAGACGGTGTTAAACCCTGGCAGCTGCTTCAGTAAGCGAAGGTCAGCTTGAAACTGCTTGGCGGCCAACCTACCACTTCAGGTGAGCTGCAGTCTGCATTTGGTGCGTGCGGAGCTCAAATGGGTGTAGGTGGAAAGAAATTAGAAAAAAAAAAAAAAATGTCTTTAACAGAACTTGGGAAGAACATCATGCTTGAAAGCTGCTTCAGTTTTCTCCACATGAACTTTATCAGGATTTAAGGACCTAAAAGGGGCGGTGGAGACCTGTGAGCGAGTAGCAGCTGATGAATGTTTAACACAAAATGAAATAAAAAGTTCAATCCTACTGCTGTATTCTCACTTCCTAACTAATTTATGTTGCCATTTGCTGTATCAGCATTCGTGAAGCCATGTCAAACTGTGCCAACTTTGCAAAGGCGGCACTAGGTTTGTATTTCTGCAACGTCAGTGCTTTTGAATACATTTAAACACCCACTTCCACCTTTAACAGAAGTGTTAACAGTTGAAAGTCTAGTACGAGGGCCTTGCTGCTTCCTTCTAGCGCACCTTTATTCAAAATCAACACCATCAGACTAAAACTGCACTTAAGCCTGTGGCCTCACAACAGGGAAACAGATTGCTGCATCAAAAAGGAAAAAAAAAAATACTTGTGGCAAAACTTAGTACATTGCTTTGTAAAAAAAAAACAAATGGTCTTTTGCTTCTAGCAGAACTTGTGTCATTGTCACATTAAGAAAGTCATTTCTTTTCTGTCTGGAGGCATTTTCATGCAGCAGTTCCACATACAGTATATGCCTGCCAGTCATTTACTATCTTAATAAAGAACTGTAGTGGGGACAAAAAGCAAAATAACCTCATTTCCTATCACGTGTGCACATTTTATTGAGCCATCAGACATGTACTGTGTTTGTTACAAAGTAGATGTTCTCTTACCAGTACAACCCTTGGCAATCGCAGTCTCAAAGATGCCCTAGAAACTGAAGTGAAACACGAAGCTCCATGGAGTTTGCAAAACCTCACCTGCAGGAATCAAGAGAGATTTTATTTGTCACCAGGAGGAAGCCTACCTTTTAACAAGAGCTCATTAAATAAATAAACAGACAGACACACAATTATCTGAACTCAAACCAGAATGATTAAAACCAAAGAAAATTAAAAAGGAGGAAAACTTCTAACTTGGCAGCCATAATGAGGCATTATGTACAGTAGGTGTGTTGCTGTTGGTATAAATGAGCCCCCATTGCATTTCTTGACACAGTTCTGCTCAATAATTTGTTAGGTGAAAGTCCTCAGTGTTAGTGTGTCACAGAGAGAATGTGCAGCATTGCTCATAATGGCGCTCAGTTTTGTTTTAATTCTCTTCTTCTCTACTACTTCCATTGGGTTGAGTGTTCTGTCCCCTTCGGTGCACTTGTAACATGCACTATGATACATTTTGGTGCGTCTTTTGTGGAAATTACGAGGCATGTCAAATTAAAAAAGGCACTGCACCTTTGTGGGGATGTGAATGAGTGGCATAAATAGAATTGATTTTACTAGTGTGTTATAGATTAGGGGCGGCACGGTGGCACAGTGGTAGCGCTGCTGTCTCGCAGTAAGGAGACCTGGGTTTCCTTCCTGGGTCCTCCCTGTGTGGAGTTTGCATGTCCTCCCCGTGTCTGCGTGGGTTTCCTCCCACAGTCCAAAGACATGCAGGTTAGGCACATTGGCAATCCTTAATTGTTCCTAGTGTGTGCTTGGTGTAGGTGTGTGTGTGTGCCCTACAGTGGGCTGGCACCCTGCCCGGGGTTTGTTTCCTGCCTCGTGCCCGGTGTTGGCTGGGATTGGCTCCAGCAGACCCCCGTAACCCTGTGTTAGGATATAGTGGGTTGGAAGATGACTGACTGACTGACTGTTATGGATTACCTGCATTATGGAGCTGTGGGGGGAAAAAACAGGTAAACAAGTCTTTAGAAACCAATTATCATGTTTTCTGTGGCAAAAAAACAGTTTAAAACCTTTTCAGTGAGTTTTACATTTAATAATTTGGAAATTTGGGGCCAAACAAGTTTTAATGTCAGTTTTGTGAAGCTTCATGTTAATAGAAACTTCCTTGTTTCACTCATCACTAATTATGTTAGGTATACTTTCTCCCAAAAGGAATTGCTTTTTTGGTAGCAGGATATACAAGGTGGCAAGAGACGACTGAAAGATGTGGAGGAGCACGAGGCAGAGTTGTTCTTCACAAGAATGAAGCAGATTACTTTGTCTGGTAAAGAGTTTTTTGAACTTTAGTTTTTGGACAGCATTCTTGAATTTACCTTAAATCAAAGAAATGTTGGTTTCTGGTTGCATTTGGATCAAGTCGTCTCCTGCATGCTCTTTAAACTAAAATTGTTAGTCTCATATCTTAAAAAGAAATCCATAATTTCAGAGCCAGTTGATGAAAAAGGGCCCACCAGTTTCAGTCAACTTCTGCTTTTATTTTAAACACTAGTAACATCAGTCCAACAGAAATCCAGGCAGTCAGTTCCCAATTTATGCACAATCCTCAGCCCAATTTAGAACTGCACACCGTATTTCACATTTCACTTCCTTCTATAGACCACTATGTTCAGTTAGTACAAAAACCAAACTCCTGTGTCATTACAGTTGAGTGGTACGTTTAAATCTTTGGTAGTGTAAGGCTTGTCGTTAGGGTATACAGGGCAAGGTTTGAGTGAGGTTATAACACCTTCAGCTGCTTATAATGTATTTAAAACTAACATAATTACAGTAAAACTCCTTAAAGATGATACGCTCAGAGTCCTCAAATCAGCCTGGTGGGTCTCAACAGACTTCGCATTGGAGGCCTCATACTCTACAAGAATAAAATGGGCAAATTATGATCTGGTGAACCAAGCTGGGGTTTGGCTCGACATTTAGAAATATCTTTAATATTCCTTTACCAGTTACCTAAACTATTAAAAATACTCACCAATTCTTCAGTGAACACTATAGCTGTATTTCTTGTACATTTTCAAATTGTGAGCTACTGAGATGGCCAAGGTTCAAGCACTGAGTAACGAAAAACACAAGAAATTTCACAGTCCAGGTAAATTCAAAGGGAAATAAAACAAAGATGGGGAACACAACCATGAAAATGATTTCTCTTTGACATTCCATTGTTATGTTATGGAGAAATATTGCTGACAAAATAAAGTAAAATAAAAAAAAAAATACAGTACACAAATATATACAGTAGATGCTTTGTAAAATGTAACAAATAATAACTAAATGATACATGAGCATAAATAAACAAATGTTGTTGCTTATTTATTTATATAAACACTTAATCATTTCTTTGTTTATTTGCTTGTGTAACACTGAACGCAACATGAAATATAAAAATCGAAATCTGTTATGATCACCCATCAGAGTTGATAGGGTGGTAGCTAGCACTAGAACGTATTGTTTTTGGATTGGCGAATTGTCGGGCTGAAAGTTTGAGCTGTGTGAAGAGGATACTTCATTTAAAAAGCACTGAATAAGGACTCTGCTGCAAATGAAGTCCTTGGTGTCAAAAGAATTACATCCACTCTACTTACTGTATGTTTACCAGTCAAAAGACAATACTCACCAGAACACAGCTGCTCCACTTTGAGGAGTGAAATTGACCGTTTTCATTTTAAGGTGTTTTTCACATTGTGTGCAGAGTCACTGAAATAAACAAATGAAGAAATAGTTAAATACGTACATCAAGAAATAAACAACAAAAACTTGCGTAAAACCTTTATTTATGCTCATTTATCCTCGACATTTTCTATATTTGCTATCACATTTCACAACACACTTATGAATGTATTTATTTTTTTCAGAAATACTGCTTCACATTATGTTTTCTGACCAAAAAAAAAAAAAAAAAAAAGAATTTATGAAATTGTTGCAGATATATTAAAAAAGAAAAACTGAAATATCACATGGTCCTAAGTATTCAGACCCTTTGCTCAGTATTTAGTAGAAGCCCCCTTTTGAGCTAATACAGCCATGAGTCTTCTTGGGAAAGATGCAACAAGTTTTTCACACCTGGATTTGGGGATCCTCTGCCATTCCTCCTTGCAGATCCTCTCCAGTTCTGTCCGGCTGGATGGTAAACGTTGGTGGACAGCCATTTTTAGGTCTCTCCAGAGATGCTCAATTTGGTTTAAGTCAGGGCTCTGGCTGGGCCATTCAAGAACAGTCACAGAGTTGTTGTGAAGCCACTCCTTCGTTATTTTAGCTGTGTGCTTAGGGTCATTGTCTTGTTGGAAAGTAAACCTTCGGCCCAGTCTGAGGTCGTTAGCACTCTGGAGAAGGTTTTTGTCCAGGATATCCCTGTACTTGGCCGCATTCATCTTTCCCTCGATTGCAACCAGCCGTCCTGTCCCTGCAGCTGAAAAACACCCGACAGCATGATGCTGCCACCGCCATGCTTCACTGTGGGGACTGTATTGGACAAGTGATGAGCAGTGCCTGGTTGTCACCACACATACCGCTTAGAATTAAGGCCAAAAAGTTCTATCTTGGTCTCATCAGACCAGAGAATCTTATTTCTCACCATCTCAGAGTCCTTCAGGTATCTTTTAGCAAACTCCATGTGGGCTGCCATGTGTCTTGCACTGAGGAGAGGCTTCCGACAGGACATTATGGCATAAAGCCCTGACTGGTGGAGGTCTGCAGTGATGGTTGACTGCAGGAGGAAAAGAATATAAGATCTACCACCGCAGTGTCCTTTAACCAGGGTGCAAAACGAGTTGTAAGTGGACGTAATAAGGCAGTAGTCCGGATGGAATCTGCTTTAGGGATCTGGATTGAAGACTGCCAGAAGAAGAAGAACGGTGGTGCTACACAGTCGCCTGTAGAGGCTCCTTTAGAAGGGCTGTAATGCTCTCCTTTGTTGTGCAGTAAAACTAAACTCGTCGTTATCGGACAAGTCGTCGTGTCATTGTTGGAGAGTAATCATAAATCAACTTTCTATGTACAGTACAGTACTTAGTACATGTACGTACGTTTAGTTAACTGTACACACATTTTACTGTATATCATTTTTCTTGCATTGTATGTATTTATTGCTGGTGGTCTGTCTGTCATAATGGCTGTAACATCTGTGATATCGGAGACCCTCAATATCTTTAAAATATTTAGGTTTTACTGTATATAAACAGTGTGTTTACATACATAATTTCAACGAATCGTACCCAATATCTAAGAGAATACAAAGGGTCTATGCTGTATAACTGTGTGGGGAATGTTTATAAGAGTGTGGGAGAGTTTATAAGGGCTTAAAATATATAAAAATAACCATATGAACATATGGTTTCTACTTCGAAGATTTTCACCTTTCGCTGGGGGTTCTGGAACACAACCCCCGCAATCGAGGAGGGATTACTGTACTTTGCTTTCTAAAGTTTACAAGAAATCAATAATTTTCACTTGCTGACAATATCACAAATCTTCCAATGCAAAAATAAGCCAGACTGTTTCACTTAAAAAAAAAAAAAAAATGTACAGCGGGGGACCTGCAGACGAGTGTAAACTGAAAGAAGCCAAGCACAGAGCCATTTGCTGACTGTGAGAATGTGAACTTAACTAGCCAAAAAATACTGTAGTTTAGTTTTCATGTAAGCTAATCACACCAAATCTAGTTATTGTGTAAACCGTTCCCAAGAAGTGCTACATTATGAAATGATCATATTCCAAAACTGAGCCCACAGTAGCAGTGATGTATTTAACAAAATTCATTGTGCAATGATAAAACTGATTCGGAGTGCACAGCATATTAAAAAAAAATATGCTAAGTACATGGGAAAATTCTTTGGCTTACCTGCAGCTGACATTGTACAATTGTCTCAAAAGATTTCAGAATGTCTACTTGATGGTTCAACACTGTTTAATAAGTACTAGCATTTTTCATAATAAATGGTGGGTCAGTCAGTATTATGCTATTATGATTATTTACTGACATATGTGCGGTATTATGGTACATGGTTGGACTAACCATGAAAGAATTAAATGCAACTAATACAAAGATTTAGCACAAAGCTTAAATACACACTTTCTATTAAAAGGTATAAAAAGCATCTTTAGCAAACCCCTCCAACCTCCTATATCCATTATAGAACAAAAAGTTGATGTTCTGGTAAACATCAAACTGCAATAATCACCTTTCTCTGAAGCACCCAGGTAGTGCTTAAGAGAGTCTCCTCATGTGCATTGCTGAAATTCCATTAAAGTTAAAGTGTAACTGAGAGTATTTTTATTTGAACTCAAAAGCTTCCCCACCAGTGTTTCATGTTAGCTAATTGTAAAACCACAACTGGTTAAATGTTCATGTAAAAAGTAACCAAGGCATATGAAGCAGCCAGACTGAACAGTAGGATTAGTACTACTGACATAAATGCAGGCAGAAAGGAGACATAATGTTGAAATCAAAATATTTAATAAGTACATATCAAGTATTATACCAAGTATAAAATTTCAGATCACAATAAGCATTTAACCCTCTCCAAGCTAATGTTGCCATTGCTTTAAACAAAGTACAGGTAAGATTGCCACATAAAGAAAATAAATGATTAAAATAACAAGCAACTAAAATATAACGGTGGCTTATTTAGTAGTAAAAGACTCAAACATTTTTTTCTAATAAGTGCAATTAAAACATACACAGAACACTAATACAAGAAAGCAAACTTTCATTGTCCTTAAAAAAGTATTGGTCATCAACTGCAAGGAACAGGAAGCTCACAATAATAGACAGACTACCATCTTACCCTTCTTTGCTGATAAAGTACTACCGGAGTGGATTTATGAGTACAAGGGTCCAAAAGATTTCTGCACATCACAGTTTTTTTTGATAGTTTTTGTTTTTTGAATTCAGTGTTTTTTTATTGTAGATCCATGTATTTATTAAACAAGTGTGTAAACAACAGCAATGAAGCATAGCTTCAGTGGAACAAAACACAAAGACAATGATAATGATTCCGCCCAAAAAAAGAAAAACAAAAGAAAGGAATTCCCCCACCAATAACTTCTCTTATCTCCTGAGGTAGTTATGGACTCCAATCAAACAAAAACTAAATCACTTTTCAATAGTCCTTCTACATATCGCCTAGCAGCAACTACCTTGGATGACAAACTGGTGGAATGCTGGAGAGAATTCAATCTTTTCTATGGTGCTGAAGATATAGGTGTGGGAAACACTAACTGCTCAGATTTCCGGATTAATGGTGTTCTGGTGAAGCCACTGCGTGACCTGGTCACAGCACAGATATTGGGAGATTTCAAAACAGGGCTGGCAGTCTCTAAAGGGTACTCAAACCGTAGTTGTTGTGAGTGCTTCTCATCGTCCTTTACTATATCCAGGAAAGAACTGGTCCAGCAGTGACTGAAGGATCTTGTTGAGGACCATGATGTAGTCTTTGCCTAAATCATGGCGACAAGCAGGACAAGTGTACACTTCCGCACGGAATGATCTTTGCAAACATGTCTGGAGAGAGAGAGAGAGAAAAGAAGTTCAGCTAAGAACAAGATTATTTTATTCTAAAAGATACAATTATGATTTTTCTTTTTAACAGAAACTTAAAAATTGTTGCATCTTCTTATTAAAAGATACAACCACAGCAAGCCACATCAGTAGGGTGCTTGTTAACCTTATTCTATTAGTAACATACCCTAAGCAAAATACTATCAAAAAGCAGTCCCAAAGAACATTTGATTTTAGTCTGAAGGCAATTGGTTATTATGTATCAAATGAATGCCTTGCATTACCTTTGTCAATACTTATCTATTTTTTTTTATCTATTTTTTAACAATTATAGTGATTAGCCATATCAAAACATATATATATATACTACCAAGTTATGCTCATGCAATTCTTCTTTTTGTCTAACAGACTTGCATCTCATCTGCGGTAAGACTTAAATTTATAGAAAATCAAGAAATTGAAATGTGCTGACTATTGATAAATTCCTGCTAACTAAATTTAGTATATCCTTTTTGTGGTTCCGGAACATCTGTGGGTATTTACAGGGAATGGATCTCAAAGGAGAGGTTACCTACAAGGAGGACACCCTTGCATAGTTCAGATATGAATGCTCACAAATTTGGATTTGATGACTCTTTTATTGTCCTTTGACGATTTAAGATTTTTTTCTCCTTCTGTTGATTTTGGATATGTAAAGATAACTTAAATGAAAATTTGTTCTTTCTAACACATCTGATGTATACAGGTTGCTTCCTTAATTTCTTAATCTATATTTTGTTGAACAAAGAAAGGTGGAACAAGCTGGGTGTGTTTTTTGGCTTAAAGTACAAGTAAATAGTAAATGAGGGGTGCACATTATACTGAATTACAATACTACAAAGTTATACTAAAAGCAGCTGGAAAGACATTATGTACTAGGTACACCTATGACAAAAGTTCCAAACTCCTTCTACATGATATGCTTTCTTAGATCAAAACGGAAGAGAAAAAAAACTGACAACCAGCTCTCTGATATTTTTATTTCAAACCACTGAAACTCAGTATTAGTTTTTAATGTAACATTTTTTTACATTGGAAAAAATTTAATGAAAAAAAAATGAAATCTGCTGTGTGCACAAGTATTCAGTCTGTGTTATTGAAGCACGATGTTTAATCAGGTAAAACCAATTGCCTAACAAGGACACAATTGGCCCTCACCAGTAAATCACTCAAACAAATGCCATATTTACTAATTAAACACTAAGCTGTCTAATAGTTAAGAGATCATCTGACACTGGTGGTAAAATAATACAAATACATAAATTAGAAAAAAAGTAAAAGATAATATCCAAGTGTCTGCATGTCTCAGTGGGCACTACTAGTATATCAGGAAGTTGAAGCTTTGCTGAACCTATGACACACCCTTGTTGCCGCGCAGAAACAGCTGCCATGTATCACAAGTTGCCGGAGTTTGCTCCTTAAGGCGACGTGGGATTCCACCGTGTGCTTTGTTTCCACAGTAGCTGCACTTATGAATATGCTTGTATGTATCACATGCTTCATATTTTTTTGCTGCCATCTAAATTGTGTAATTCGGTTTTTGTTCATCACTCTTTGGAACTGTTGCTTTTTGTCTGTGCACTGCGTCAGTTCATGTGAGCCGGTCGGTGTACATAAATCGAAGGCTCCCAGCTGAGCTGGTGCCATCTTGTGCGATGTCCACGGCTGTATTTAATTTTAGCTAAGACCCGGCACTTAAAAATCTTTCTTTTAGTTTTGCCGAGTTTGTGCCAAACACCACCCTGACCATCTCATCTTCCTCTGCATAAGCACAGTCCTTCACCCACATATATATATATATATATATATATATATATATATCTATATATATATCTATATATATATCTATATATATATATATATATATATATATATATATATACATATATATACACATACATATATATATATACATATATATATATATATACATATATATATATATATATATATATATACATATATACATATATATACATATATATATATATATATATATATATATATATATATATATATATATATATATATATATATATATATATACATATATATATATATATATATATATATATATATATATATATATATATATATACATATATATATATATATATATATATATATATATATATATATATATATATATATATATATATATATATATTACATCTTGTTAGTTGAGACTGTTATTTGTTGAACTGTGCTCCCCTTCATCTTGTCATTTATTAACACACCAGTCAGTCACATCCCATACTGCGGTGGTACTATAAAAGTCTATGAACCTCACGTAGCACGTGGGTCCCATAATAAACATTTGAATACAATACACCCCATGTGTCTCACGTAGGCACCCCTTTATCTCTTGTTTCGGTCACGCCCAAAACGTATCCTTAGGGTATATAAACCCCTGTGTCTGGTTAGTTGTGGTAATGCAGCAATTTGAACCTCTGTCTACACGCTTCACTTCGCCTTGATCCAACCGTGGAAATCACTCGCCTTGTAAGTGTCTTTAAAGCTCTATTATTTAATGTACACTGTCTGCTATGTATTGCTTTGTAAATTATTCTTTATTGTCTTTGATTGTACACATGTAAATGCTTGTATGTTTCTTTTGTATATATTTCAGTTTACAACGGCACGCCCAGTAAAAGCTCTCAAGATAGCTCGCTCACCCTTGTCGTTTTTTATGTGGATGTACCGAGTTGTTTAAGCTTTTCGGCCGCATAGTGCGGAGTGAGGCAGAAAATATATATATATATATATATATGTATATATATATATATATATATATATATATGTATATATATATATATGTATATATGTATGTATATATATATATATATATATATGTATATATATGTATGTTGTCACACACGTGCGAGTAGGAGGCAGTCAAAGAGCCTAAAGGTGAGTGAAATCTCGAGACAAGGGTTTATCACGTGGTACTTACCTGAATCTCTTTCTATCTACAGAAAACCGGAAGAAAAATAAAACACTTTCCAATTTCAAATCCAAAATGGCGCGATGACGTCACTTCCGGTTCCAGTCTGATGACGCACTTCGGTTCCACACTCGATTGCTCTGGTCTACTCTTGGTGACGTTGGTTCCATGGTCCCGCCTCCAATCGTCACTTCCTGACAACCATTTCCTTTCCCATCATCCCATCTGTTATAAAACGCCATCTTGTTGCAGTCATGTATTCACTTTGTACTGAAAAGTCATTTTGAATCAACTTTTTCATTCTCTGTCTGGACGACAATATATGGGGACATTCCCCAAACCTTTTTCTAGTTTGAAAAGACTCTTGATTTATTACAATTGGCGTAGTCGGCAAGGATACATTGTTCATCATGAGCGAAGAACAGGACCTCAATACGGTACTTCACACCATCATGGGAGATCTCCAAACATTGAAGATACAGATGGGAGAAACCAGGACTCAACTTGCAGAGACCGAGGCTCGTTCTCGTGCTGGTGCACGGCCGGAGGTGGTTCGGCCACAGCCAATCCAGTTAACTCCTTTGACTGAAGAAGATGACATCGAGTCTTACTTTTTGATTTTTGAGCGTTCCGCTTAGCCGAAGTCGGAGTGGGCATACCTACTGGCTCCCTATTTGAAGGAACGCGCAGAGGGCTTATTACGATTTAACCGAGGAGCAGGCGGCCAATTATGAAGCTCTGAAAACGGAGGTGTTCAAGCGCTACGGCGTTTCACCAGAACAACAGGCGAGAGAGTGGAGGGAGTGGCAATTCGATCCAGAAAGGCCGCTAAGAACTCAGGGCTTTGAAGCTTGGGGTAAGGTGTGTCGCTGGCTACGGCCCGATATAAATTCCTCCCACAAAATGGCTGAGCTCCTGGCATGCGAAACCTTCGTGCATGCCCTCCCTGACCACATCGCCCAACAAATAAGAAAGCACACGTTCGAGGATATGGACACCTTAATACAAATAGCAGAGCGTCATTGGGCAGCCTATAAATCGGGGCGATCGGAACGGTCTTCTCGCCGAACCCAACAGATACGTGGAGCAGTCCTTGAGCCCCCCCGACAAACTCCCGAACCTGCCGTCCGTAGAAGGGACAGACTAGCCGGTCCCCCTCGCTGTTTCAAGTGCGGGGAGATTGGACATCTGTCCCCGAGCTGTGCCTACGAGCCTATGGATTGCTCGATAGTGAAGGGAGAAAGGTACTGTGCCGCAGTGAATAACCCTCTGTCTCTTCCATATACAGGTGCAGTTATAATAAATGGTAGAAAGGTAAGGGCAATGTTTGATTCCGGGAGTAACATTTCCATTGTTGCTGCCCGTTACGTATTACCGCGACAGTGGACTAAGGGGAAAACTAGTCTAAAATGTATTCATGGGGATATTAAATATTACAGAACTGCCAGGTGTGTAATATCGCTAGAACATAAAATAACCAGTATGGCTATGGCAGTATTACCCGATCCCCCTTTTCCAGTCATTTTAGGAAGAGATTGGAATAACATCAACAGCGGTAAGAACGTAACTGCATCTAAAAGAATTTAGGCTTAGTAATGGAGAATAATGCTCCGACTGCCTCCACGCCGTGTCCCTCAGTAGCACGGATCCATACGGGTACCCAGTGCGAAAATTTTGATGTCCCATCGTCCTCTGCTGGGACTGATACAGTCGACGCGAAGACGAGGGCGATAGCCCCTCCCATTGAACTCGAAAGAGACCCTATTCAAAACTTAGCAACTCAATTTCGGTTAACCCCATCATCATTCAAAAGAGAACAATGGAATGATGATTCATTAAAAAATGCTAGAAATGCAATAGTATCTACCGATGGTTATACAAACCTAGATCCCATGCCACCGATGCCGTTCTTTGTAATTAAAAATGAATTATTATATAGAGTGGCAGAACACGAGGGTGAAGTGCGGGCTTTGCTGTTAATTCCACGTACGTTTCGGCGAAACGTATGTGAATTAGCACATGCCCACCTTCTAGGAGCCCATCTAGGCTCCGAAAAAACTTTGGAGAGAATAAAACTCAGATTTTTTTGGCCGGGAGTTAATGAGGAGGTCAGGCGATTTTGCTTCATGTCCGAGTGTCAACTTCGCCAGATACCCAGACGGTCTAAAGCTCCTCTTATTCCCCTTCCCTTGTTGACATCCCGCTTGAACGAGTAGGTATAGATCTCGTTGGTCCATTAGAACCCTCGTTAAAAGGTTTTAAATATATTTTAGTTCTAGTAGATTATGCCACTCGCTTCCAGAGGCTGTTCCTTTGCCAGCTAATTCAAAAATATCGCACGGGAATTAGTAGGGATATTCGCGTGTTGGGATCCCCAAAGAGGTCTTAACAGATCAAGGGACTCCTTTCACTTCAGAAACGTTCAGGAAGTGGCCAAATTACTCAGGATAAAACATCTAAAAACATCAGTTTATCATCCTCAAACTGATGGACTGGTTGAACGTTTTAATCAGACGTTAAAACAGATGTTACGCAAGGTAGTTAGCGAGGACGGGAGAAACTGGGATCAGTTGCTTCCCCTCGTTTTGTTTGCCTACAGGGAAGTCCCTCAAACCTCAACAGGGTTTTCTCCTTTGAATTATTATATGGAAGACAACCCAGGGGGATTTTGGACATGTTAAAAGAAGGTTGGGAGGAGGAGGTACTCCCTACCTCAAATATTCTTGAATATATCGCAGTTACGCGATAGGCTAGAGAAAATCCGACCTATCCTAAAAGATAATTTAGAAAAGCGCAAGCAGCACAGTCACGTTATTATAATAGAAACACCACCATTCGAATTTGTCCCGGTGATCGTGTTATGGTATTAGTCCCAACCTCCCATTATAAATTATTAGCTCATTGGCAAGGACCTTATGAAATTAAAGAAAGAAGGGTCTCGACTATTTAGTTAAACAACCTAATCGTCGACCGAGTGAAAGAGTATATCATATTAACTTGCTGAAACCGTGGAAGGAAAGGGAGCCTGATCCCTCCTCCGACAGCCTAGTTCACTTTTTATGTCCTGTGCCAAACTTAATTTTGGTCCCGATTTGACACCCGAACAGAGACAAGATCTCGAAAAAGCTATCTTGTCTGTACCTGAGGTGGTGGACGAATTACCTGGACGTGCATCGCTTGATTGCACATGATATTATTACGGACCCTGGAGTGATTGTCAGGAGAGACCTTACAGACTCCGGAGGCAAAGAAAGCGGAAGTGGAGTTGGAAATTAGGCTAATGCTGGATTTAGGGGTTATCGAAGAAAGCTATAGCCCTTGGTCTAGTCCAATTGTTCTAGTTTCTAAACCCGATGGGTCTTGGAGGTTCTGTAATGACTTCCACTCAATCAGGTCTCTAAATTTGATGCGATCCGATGCGCGAGTAGATGACCTGCTCGATCGGCTAGGAAACGCCAATTCCTAACTACCCTTGACATGACAAAGGGTATTGGCAAATTCCCTTAACGGATTCTGCAAAAGAAAAACGCTTAGCACTCCCAGTGGACATTGGCAGTATAGGGTCCTTCCATTTGGTTTGCACGGGCGCCAGCTACTTTCCAGCGCCTGGTAGACACACTGCTACGGCCCCACAATTCCTTTGTGCCGCTTACCTAGATGACGTTGTCATCTATTCCAGCACATGGAAGGATCATGTACGGCAGGTGAAAACGGTGCTTTCCACACTGGCAGCAGCAGGTGTATTAATCCAAAGAAATGTTTCTTTGGATTGAAAGAAGCCAAATATTTGGGCTACCTAGTGGGGGGAGGTGTCGTGAAGCCACAATGTCTTAAAATTGATGCCATCATTAATTGGCCCCGTCCGATAAATAAGCGCAAGTACAAGCATTTTGGGATTAGCTGGATACTATCGCGCTTTGTACCTCATTTCTCAGAAATTGCTACGCCCTTATCCAATTTGACAAAGAAGCGAGCACCTGTTAAAGTGGTATGGGATGATAAAGTAGATAAAGCATTTGGTGACTTAAAATTGGCCCTTACGTCAGCACCTGTATTAAAATCTCCTGATTTTTCTCTTCCTTTTGTTCTCCAGACCGATGCATCGGCCACAGGATTGGGTGCCGTGTTGAGCCAATGTATCGACGGTGCTGAACACCCCATTATGTATCTGAGCCGGAAACTGCTGGACCGGGAGATGAAGTATGCTGCGGTGGAGCGTGAGGCTCTGGCGATTAAGTGGGCTATTACATCATTAAGGTACTACCTATTGGGGCGAGAGTTCACTCTGATAACGGATCATGCCGCTTTACAGTGGATGTCCCTTCATCGGAGTCAATCCTCGTGTCACTAGGTGGTTTTGGATCTTCAACCATACCGTTTTAGCGCACTTATCGTAGGGGTTCCTTACAGGCCAACGAGATGCTCTCTCCCGGGTCCACGACCTCTCGGTGCAGATCGCCCGACCGGATGGGTCTGGGCTGAGGGGGGGGTCATGTCACACACGCAATGCAGTAGGAGGCAGTCAAAGAGCCTAAAGGTGAGTGAAATCTCGCGAGACAAGGGTTTATCACGGGTACTTACCTGAATCTCTTTCTATCTACAGAAAACCGGAAGAAAAATAAAACACTTTCCATTTTCAAATCCAAAATGGCGCGATGACGCACTTCCGTTCCAGTCTGATGACGTCACTTCCGGTTCCACACTCGATTGCTCTGGTCTACTCTTGGTGACGTTGGTTCCATGGTCCCGCCTCCAATCGTCACTTCCTGACAACCATTTCCTTTCCCATCATCCCATCTGTTATAAAAACGCCATCTTGTTGCAGTCATGTATTCACTTTGTACTGAAAAGTCATTTTGAATCAACTTTTTCATTCTCTGTCTGGACGACAATATATGGGGACATCCCCAAACCTTTTCTAGTTTGAAAAGACTCTTGATTTATTACAATATATATATATATATATATATATATATATGTATATATATATATGTATATGTATATATATGTATATGTATTGTGACACCTGGCCCGGACACAGACAGACGGACAGCATATTTTTGCCCAACACACTTTTATTTACACTATATTTTATATACAACAGTCACGTGCACTCACAACCCCAGCGCCCTTGGCACTGATTCCCCCAAGTCCAGGGCCCACAGTCCTGTGCCTTGCTTCCTGGTCGCCTCCTGTCCTCGCTCTCCAGCTCAGTCCTTCTGCCTCCCGACTTCCACCAATCACTGGAGGGAGGCGGCCCCTTAAATAATGCCCCGGATGAGCCCCAGGTGCTTCGCCTCTAGCCACGCCTTAAGCGCATGGAAGTGTCGGCTGTCTTCCTGGCAGCTCTCCGGTGTCACACAGTCTTCCCCGGCACTTCCTGGTGTGGCGGAAGTGCCGGCTCCCGGGATAATTAGGCACCGGGCGCCGCCTGGCGGTGGCCACGGGTCCCTACAGGGCTGGGCTTCAAAGCCCTGTACCCGAGGGCCCTTGCCTAACCAGGACGGATGCCCCCACTCTGTCTGGAGGAGGCACTCGCCTCCTCCGGTCCTCCAAGCGCCCCGCCGGGCTCCTGCCCCACCGGCAACCGCACGGGATGAACCGCATCGGGCGCCGCCTGGCGGTGACCACGGGCCCCTACAGGAAGGGCTTCCATGCCCTCAACCCGTGGCCCCAACAGAACCAGGACGGACGCCCTCGGGTCTGGAGGAGGCACAAGCCCTCCGGGCCCCTTGGGGGTTCCCCGTTTTCCCCGGATTCCTGGTTCCCGGTCCTGGGAAAATTGAGGGGGCCCAGGGGGGGGTTTTTTTTTTAAAAACCCTGTACCCGGTTTGCCTAGCGGGCTGACTTTCGGGAGGCCCCCTCCGGCCCCGCTCCGGCGCCCCCCGCCCCACCCCCGGGGCCCGGGCTCCCCCCCCCTGGGGGCCCCGGGCCCCGGGGGAAGGGGCCCCCTTAACCCGGCCCCCAGCGGGGGGGGGCCCCCCCGGGGGGGGTTCGGGCCCCCCTCCTGCTCCCCCCCCACCCCCCGGGGGGTCCCCCCGGGGGGCCCGGGGGCACGGCACAACCAAAGGGGGGGCCCCCACAGGGCCACCCCCCGGGGGAACCCCCCGGGACACTGCTTCCGGCACCCTCGCCGGCGCCAAACGCCCCTGGGGTTTCCCCGGCCCCCCCCCGGGCCCCGCTCAGGTTTCCCCCCGGGGGCCTTTTCGGGGCCGGGGGGGGGCCCCCCCCCTTGGGGCCGGGGGGGCCCCCTTAAAAAAAAGGAAAAGAGGGCCAGAAGCACACCCGGACACTCATCCCCCGCCCCGTTTTCCCCCCCCCGGGGGTCCCCCCCCCCCTCCGCAGCCCCCCCCTGAATCCCCCGGGGCCTTCCCGTCGAAAAACCTGGCCCTTTGCCCCGGCTTTCGCCCCAGGTCTCCCTCCCCCCGGGGGCCCCCCCCGGGGCCCGGGCGCTTCCCCGGTCTTCCCCGCCCCCTTCCTTTCCGGGCAGCTGGGGTTCCAGCCCGCCGTAGGCCCCCGGGGGCGGGAGGGGGGGGGGCAGGGCCGGCCCCCCGGTCACCCCTCTTTTTCCCCTCCCCCGGGGGTGGGTTTCCCCCCCCGGGAAAGGTTTCCTTTTCCCCCCCTGTCTTTTAAATTTCCAACCCTTTGCGGGGGGGAAAATTTTGGGGGTTTTAAAAAAAAAGGGGGGGGGTTTTTCCCGGGGAAAAAACCCCCCCCCCTTTTGCTCTTTGGGGGAAACCAAATTTCTAAAAACCCCAAACCTTTTTTTCCCCCCCCCTTTTTTAAAGAAAGGCGTGTTTGGGGTTTCCCCAAATCCCGGGGGTTTAAACCCCCCCCTTTTTTTTTTTTACCCAATTTTGGGGCCCCCCTTTCAAACCCGGGGAAGGGGCACAACCGCAGCACGCCCTACTATGTCCCCAGGGTCCAACACGGCACCCTGGGACATCTGTTCGGCACCCTCGCCGCGCAAACGCCCCTGTGGTTCGCGCCGCCTCGCCCCGCTGTTCCCCAGCGGGTCACGTAGTCCTCCCGCGTGGAGCACGCCCAGCGAGCCTTGCCTCCAGGAGGGCAGGTCCCTTGTCGACGCCGGCCTCAGCGCTTGCCGGGCTTCGGGCCTGTAAAATAAAGGAAAAGAGGGCCAGAAGCACAGCCAGGACACTCATCCCGAGCGCCGGTCTCTCAGACGACCGGTGCTCCTGCCCCTCCGACAGCCCCCAACTTGCCTGCTGGAAGTCCTCCGCCCGAGGTTCCATGCCCGTCCGCTCGCCTGCCCGGCACCGCGCTTCTCGCAGGCAGCTCGCCCAGCCGCCCAGGGGATCTCTCTGCCCATCCAGAGGACGGCCCTTCTCCGGACGCAGCACTCAGCGCCAGCGTCCTCTCCTATCGGAGGAACTGCATTCACCCTTCGGTTCCTCCTTCTTTTCTTGGACGCTGCTGACGGTCTGGGTCTGAGCACAGCGAAAGCTCAAATCCAGCCCCGTCTGCGTCCAGGCAGAGCGACAGGAGGCAGCTGCAGGCTTGAGCTGCAGGGCGCCAGGACCCAGGGCACTCAGCAGCCCCGATCCTACCAGCCCTTGCATATTCAAGCTCCCTGCGCCGCTAGCTGTCTCGCGCCTGCAACATCCGCTGTTGGGAGGTTGCCTACTCGAGCCGGGTCGTCCCGTAATCGGTCACGGCCATGTTCGGCGAACCCCCCCCCTTGCTCTATATATATATATATATACACACACAGCAAAATACCCGCGCTTTGCAGCGGAGAAGTAGTGTGTTAATGAAGTAATGAAAAAGAAAAGGAAACATTTTAATAATAACGTAGCATGATTGACAATGTGTTTTGTCATTGTCATGAGTGTTGCTGGCATATGCATATATATATACAGACACACATTTACATACACTTATATCTATCTATCTATCTATCTATATCTATTTATATATCTATATCTATTTATATATCTCTCTCTCTCTCTTCTTTGGGGTGCGAGCAGCTGTTGCTGGGGGTGCCAGAATCCATTGAGGAAGAGAAATTAAAAACATTATTTGTATAAAATCTTAATTTATCTATCCATTCCTAAATAATTAAATGGGCAGGCTATTTCGTATCAGTGCAATACGGCACCTTGTTAAAACGGATGACTCCTAATCTTACGTGCACTAAGTGCTGCGTGGGTATTATAAACTATCGTATTTGTTCAAGTTCTATTTAAATTTTAAATATAAGTAATTTTTATTTGGTCGACAGAAATCTGTTTAGTAGGAATGAAAGTTAAATTTAATCATCATTGCATACATTTTTCTTCACCATAGACATTTAAAGACTAAATCCAACTGCCTGATGGGCTCATCAGGCAGTACACACTCACTGCACCCACTCTTGCGAATTGAACCTCAGACATCAGCGCTAAAGGTGAAGCCTCTCATGTTGCGCTAGGGTGTGTAGTTCATTTATTTGACAGTATGTAGATCGGGGTGTGTGTATATATATATATATATATATATATATATATATATATATATATATATATATATATATATATATATATATATATATATATATATATATATATATATATCTATATATATATATATATATATATATAATACCACACGTGTGGCAGAAAAGTAATGAGACTGATTTTTTATTTACCAAAGTTTTTATTTTTTTCAAACATCAATGTTATCCCCTTCAAAGTAGTTCCCTTGGGCAGCTACACACCGATGGAGACGCGTTGTTCCCACTGTTGGTAGCAGCGCTGGAAGTCTTCAACCGTATGGTCTTCAGCATGTCCGGTTACACTCTTTTGGATGTTTTCTAAAGTCCCGAAATGACGTCCTTTGAGGACATTTTTCAGTTTAGGAAAAAGGAAAAAGTCACACGGACTGAGGTCAGGTGAATAAGAGGGCTGGGAAACCACAGGAATGCCTTTTGAGGTCAAAAATTCTGTTATGGAGAGGGCAGTTTTTCGGCACCATTTTGGCACAGACCTTTTGCATGTGCAAATGTTCAGTCAAAATTTGATGAACAGTAAATCTGTTCAAATTTAATTGTTCACTCAACATTCTTAATGTTAAACGACGGTCTGATCTCACAAGAGTGTTCACACGTTCGATGTTTTCATTGGTTTTCGAAGTTGAAGTCCTCCCTGAGCGGTGTTCATCTTCAACGTGTTTTCTGCCTTCCAAAAATGATTTGTGCCAGCTTAAAACTTGAGCTCGATAAAGAATGTTCCCCATAGGCCTGTTTTAACTTTTCAAACGTCACACTTGCCATTTAATGGCACAACGTTGCTCCAAATTCCGCCTCCATTTTGCGTGACGCTGACAACCAAAAACACAACTTCGCTAATAGCAGTCATAAAATCAATGAAGTTAACGGAAGGAGTTGAAACTTGCACTGAGCTATGGGAGGGTACTGATACACGTGCTCTATCAAGGACAACAGCGCAGCATTGCCAGATCGCTTGCAGTGTTGCCAGTCTCATTACTTTTCTGCCACACCTCGTGTATATATATATATATATATATATATATATATATATATATATATATATATATATATATTACTTTGAGAATGCAACGTATAGTTTTGTCCAGGAGGAAAGGAATGTTGCCTCAAATCAATGGCAACCTTTTGAAGGGTGTGTCCCTGAGACTTATTAATTGTCATCGCTAAGCAGAGCCTTACTGAAATTTGAGGCATTTCAATTGAAATGGGAGATCAGGGGTATAACGGTGATGCCAGGAATACATTCAGAGTGTGGCGCTCTGCTGTTTTTTTGTGTAGTTGCCTTCACACAGCCTCTCCGCTGCTTTATAAACAAACGCCATATAAAGCCATCACCTTGTCAATTGTGTACTGCGTTTTTTGAACAGGTTTGATGCATGGAAGTGATCACTTGTACTGCGTTCAGTAAGCTCACGTTAGCTGCTCTCGTGTGATGTTGCGATGTCCACGGCTTAATTTAATGTTAAGTAAGACCTGGCACTTAAAAGTTTCTGGCTGCACGCCGGTTGTAATATGACGAAGCTGCGCGAGGTCACTTTTGAGAATGCAAGTATAGTTGTCCAGGAGAAAAGCAATCTTGCCTAAAATCAATGGCATCGTTTTGTAGGGTCTGTCCCTGAGACTTATTACTTGTCATCAAGCAGCAGAGCCTTACTGGAAAATGGAGGCATCTGAATTGAAATGGGAGATCAGAGGGTATAAAGGGGACGCGAGGAATACATTGAGTGTGGAGAAACTCTAGAGACAGGGTGTGTATTAACTTGTGGATTTTTCTGTGAGTATTTGGTGGCAGTGTGACAAAGTTGCTTCGGAAGACGGCGTTAACCGTGGAGCTCAGCTCAGAACGAAATGAGGTAAATGGGAAGGGAGATGATAACGTGACTCCCCCACCCGCCTTAACTGTCAATCCCCCACAAACACAGTCTCTCGGAATTTGCTTAAGCACAGCCCTTCACCTGCAATTTTAACTTAGTTACAAAGTGATCAAAACTCGCTTTATATCCCGCGCCCTCTCATTAAACTTGTATCCGCATTACCCGTGGGCATGACAAACACCAGCGGCAGCCTGTCTATGAACTTAATTTAAACTTTAAGTTTACACCGTGCTTTGTTTCCGAAGTAGCAGCACTCATGAATATGGTTGTAAATGTCAGTCACTCGCTTCTTATTGTTTCGCTGCCTACTCAATTATATAATGCATGTTTTCTTCAGCGCTTTTTTTTTTTAGCTCTTTCTGGTTTTCTACGTACTTCGTTGATAGTCAGTTCACGTGATTATGTGGGAGGCGTGATGATGTCACACGAAACTCCGCCCCTCACGGCCATCCAGCTCAACTCCATTACAGTATATGGAGAAAAATAGCTTCCAGTTATGACCATTACGCATAGAATTTCAAAATGAAACCTGCCCAACTTTTGTAAGTAAGCTGTAAGGAATGAGTCTGCCAAATTTCAGCCTTCAACCTACATGGGAACTTGGAGAATTAGTGATGAGTCAGTGAGTGAGTCAGTGAGGGCTTTGCCTTTTATTAGTATAGATATAGTGGCATCCGGCTGGGGGTGGAGCCCAGCCGGGACACCCAGGAGGACCAGAGGAGGGCTTGTACCTCCTCCAGACCGCGAGGGGACGACCGCCCTGGTTGTATTGGGCGCCACGGGTAGAGGGCTTGGAAAACCAAACCCTGTAGGGGCCCATGGCCACCGCCAGGCGGCGCCCCAGTGCCTGAAGAAACCTGGAGCCCAGCACTTCCGCTACAGCAGGAAGTGCTGGGGGGAAGAAGACAGGGGACACCCGGAGGGCTTCCGGTGCGCTAGAGTCGCACTTCCGCCACACTGGGGCGTGTCTGCGGAGGAATGCCAGGAAGCAGCTGGAACCCATCCGGATTCCTATATAAGGGGCCGTCTCCCTTCATTCAGTAGCGGAAGTTGGGTGGAAGAAGGACGGAGCTGGAGAGAGGACTGGAGGCGGCCAGGAGAAAGGCAATCGGACTATGAGGCCTGGACTTTGGGGGATCGGTGCTGGAGGCACTGGGGGTGCACGTAACGTAAACATTGTAAATAATATTGTAAATAAAAGTGTGTTGGGTGAAGAAATGATGTCCGTCTGTCTGTGTCTGGGTCACGTTCCACAATATAATATATTATATTCCCCGGACCTTGCGCCCTCAGATGTTCACCTTTTCACCAAACTGGAAGAATTCTTGGGTGGGAAACGTTTTTCCAATGATGAGGAGGTGAAGGAGACAGTGGAGAAGTGGCTTTCGGAGGTGGAGCGGAAGCGTATTCGACGAGGGTATAAAAAAGCTGGTGCCCAGGCTGAAAAAGTGCATCGAAGTTGACGGCGATTATGCTGAGAAATAAACACATATTTTGGAACATACCCTGTAAATTTGGTTGAAATATACAGTAATCTCTCGCTATATCGACTTTCGCGGCTTCACTCTATCGCGGATTTTAAATGTAAGCACATCTAAATATATATCACGGATTTTTCGCTGGTTCACCGCTTTCTGCGGACAATGGGTCTTTTAAATTAGGTTACATGCTTCCTCAGTTTGATTGCCCAGTTGATTTCATACAAGGGATGCTATTGGCGGATGGCTTAGAAGCTACCCAATCAGAGCATGTATTACATATTAACTAAAACTCCTCAATGCTATAAGATATGCTTCAGCGTGCGCTTGTTTTGTTTGCTTCTCTCTGTCTCTCTCACTCTCTGCCTGACGGAGGGGGTGTGAGTAGAGGGGGCTGTTTACACAGTGGCTGTTTGCCTAGAAGATAGGATGCTCCTCTACAAAATGCCGCCTTATTGCGGTGCTTCTGTATACGTATTGTGCACGTATTGATTTTTTGATTGTTTGCTTTTCTTAGCGAGCGCTCTCTCTGACATTATCTGCTCTTCACGGTGCTCCTTTGAAGAGAAGATATGTTTGCATTCTTTTAATTGTGAGAAAGAACTGCCATCTCTGTCTTGTAATGAAGCACAGTTTAAGCGCTTGACTAAAGGGTGTTATTTCATGTCTAGAGGGCTCTAATAATGTTAACAGTGTTGGAGAGTTTATAAGGGCTTAAAATATATAAAAATAACCATACAAACATATGGTTTCTACTTCGTGGATTTTCACCTATCGCGGGGGGGTCTGGAACGCAACCCCCGCGATCGAGGAAGCATTACTGTATTTAGAAGGTCAGAAACAGGTTTTCTATGCTCTAACTACAAGAAAATATTCGATTTATAAATAAAGAATCCTACTTCGCGGAAATTCATTTATCGTGGCAGAGTCTGGAACGGATTAACCGCGATAAACGAGGGTTGACTGTATTCATTTTTCGATTTTTAACAGCTGTTTTAACCTTTTTTTCTGGATATCCCTCGTATATATGAATGGATATATGTATGAATATATATATATATATATACTAGCAGAATACCCGCGCTTCGCAGCGGAGAAGTAGTGTGTTAAAGAAGGTACGAAAAGAAAAAGGAAAAATTTTAAAAATAACGTAACATGATTGTTAATGTAATTGTTTTGTCATTGATATGAGTGTTGTTCTCATATCTATCTATCTATCTATATATATAGATATATATATAGATATAGATATATATATATATATATATATATATATATCTATATCTATCTATCTATATATATATATATATATATATATATATTGGCAGCGAGAAGTAGTGTGTTAAAGAAGGAAAGAGAAAGAAAAGGAAACATTTTGAAAATAACGTAACATGATTGTCAAAGTAATTGTTTTGTGTATTTGGCGGCAGCGCCAAAAGTTTTTTCATCTAGCTGCATCAGAAAATGTAGCACGACGTCTGACACGCCTCCTTTTTACCGTTTTCTCACAGCTTGGATTGCTGCTGTCATATACACACACACACACACACACACACATACATATATATATATATACAGTACACATACATACAGTATCTTCATATCTATATACATATCTACATATACACTTATATATATACATACCTATCTACATCATATATACACACATACATACACACACACAAATTATATATATGTGTGTATGTATGTATGTGTGTGTGTGTGTGTGTGTGTATATATATATATATATATATATATATATATATATATATATATATATATATATATATATATATATATATATATATATATATATATATATATACATACAACATATATATATACACATACATATACTTGTGTGTATGTTTGTATGTGTCTATATGTGTGTGTATAGCTTTGGTCACTGAGTGCAAGGGAAAAATAATAAAATATAGTCTATAAGTTATTAAACAGTAAAACATTAACGTTTTAAGAAGTACAGGTACATTGAGCACTACTGGAGTGGTTTGGTAAACTACATTTTAAAGACTGTGTAACACAACAGGTAAGTAACTAACAGCAGCTAAAATGTATATGGATCATCTCTCGGTAGTAGATCCCTTTTGAAAGGCGCTACACGACGGCTGTGGTATAGAAATTACATTTTCTATGTGAACGTTCAAATTTGTGCCTCTGGTAATGTGCCTTACCGCATTTAAAGAAAATTAGTTTTGTGTCCTCTGCAGTGTTAAGAGAGAAAGGCTTTGGTTTGGGATAAAAGGAAAAAAGGTGTAAAGAAAGGAAAGTTGCCTTTTTCTTTTATATAGTATAGAGAGATGTGTTCGCTGACGTTATGATCGCCTTTTGGGACAGTCGGTGGGTCTTGTGTAGACTGGTGAGACGCCCCGCCATTAATCGGCTGTGATGGCACTGTCAGTCCTCCACTGTGTGCGTGTCTTCATAATCCGAGCTGACAACCTCATAATCGTAACGTGCAAAAGAAAGTGTGAATCGCCTTAATATTATTTTGCCGTGTAGAAAAGGGGTCCCGTGTTTGCACTTGTCTGGGCTATAGCGCAGGGGAGGATGAAAAAAATTAAAAGTGCTCACTTTGACTTAAGGCAGAAGCGCAGTCAGCGTCTCAAAGGCCGGCACAGCTATGCGCGCGCTGGCTGCTCGACTTTTGCAGGGCAGGAGACTACAGTTTTGCAGACACGCTCATGATATCAAAAGTCTCAGCGCTTTTGGAGGTCATTCATATATTATATATATAGCAAAATACCCGCTACCGCAGCGAGAAGTAGTGTGTTAAAGAAGTAATGAAAAGAAAAGGAAACATTTTAATAATAACGTAACATGATTGACATTGTCATGAGTGTTGCTGTCATATATATGCCTGCCTAAATAAGTCACCCTCGCTTGTTCTTACTTTATTTACCGCTCATTTAATCATGGCTAGTGGCGGAAAAATTATAAAATGGAAGGAGGATGGCTTTACCAAAACAATTATTGATGGCTTAATCGATTATTCATAAAGCTTGAATTGTTGATCTGTTTTTCTGTGTTAACCTCATACTTTTTCATACTTCTTCTCAAACTAAGGTGGTGCGAGGGTAAAATGAATCGGGATGCACTGATCAATGTAATCCGTGTACCAGGAAATCATGCATTGACAAAAGCTCCCTTTGCTTGTAATGCAAAGTGTGATTAAATGCATTATTTTTAACACGTTATGGAGCACATGCATCAAGCTTCTCAGCTGTGCTTGTGCTAAGAAAAGGAAAGATTTTAAAAATAACGTAACACGATTGTCAATGTAACCTTTTGTAAGTAGTGCCTGGAGGATTCAGTGTGGAGAAACTCTAGAGAGAGCGTGTGTATTAACTTGTGGATTTTTCTGGGAGTATTTGGTGGCAGTGTGACAAAGTTGCTTCGGAAGACGGCGGCGCGGAGCTCAGCTCAGAGCGAAATGAGGTAAATGGGAGGGGATATGATGACGTGACTCCCCCACCCGCCTTATCCGTCAATCCCCCACAAACACAGTCTCTCGGAATTTGCATAAGCACACCCCTTCACCTACAATTTTAACTTAGTTACAAAGTGATCAAAACTCTCGCTTATATCCTCGTCCTCTCATTAAACTTGTATCCCGCATTACCTGTGGGCATGTGAAACGCCAGCGTAGCCTGTCTATGAACTTAATTTAAAGTTTAGGTTTACACCTTGCTTTCTTTCCGAGGTAGCAGCAGTCATGAATATGGTAGTATATGTCACTTGCTCGCTTCTTATTGTTTTTCGCTGTCTTCTCAATTATATAATGCATGTTTTCTTAAGCGCTTTTTGGAGGTCTTCCTGGTTTTCTACGCACTACGTTGACAATCAGTTCACGGATTACGTGGAGGCGTGATGATGTCACACGAAACTCTGCCCCCACGCCATTCCAGCTCAACTCCATTACAGTTAATGGAGAAAAATACCTTCCAGTTATGACCATTAGGCGTAGAATTTCGAAATGAAACCTGCCCAACTTTTGTAAGTAAGCTGTAAGGAATGAGCCTGCCAAATTTCAGCCTTCTACCTACACGGGAAGTTGGAGAATTAGTGATGAGTCAGTGAGTGAGTCAGTGAGTGAGTGAGTGAGTGAGGGCTTTGCCTTTTATTAGTATAGATATATATATGTTTATATGTGTGTGTGCATATATATATATCTATATATATCTATATATCTATATCTATATATATATATATATATATATATATATATATATATATATATATATATATATATATGACAGCAACACTCATCACTCACAACAGTGACAAAACAATTACATTGACAATCATGTTACGTTATTTTCAAAATGTTTCCTTTTCTTTTTCATTACTTCTTTAACACAATACTTCTCCGCTGCGAATCGCGGGTATTTTGCTAGTATATATATATTTCACAATAGGTAAGACCAAGATAGAGCTTTTTGACCAATGTTCAAAGTAATGTTAGTGGTGTAAACACTGCCCACTCCTGAAAAAACACCATGCCTACACTTGTGCTTGTGTTTTAGCAACAGGGCCTAAACATTTGGTTGAAAGAGGAAGAGTAACTGACTGAGGAAATGCAAGCAAATTTCCTTTTTTTCCCCAAACATAAAATAATGTTCCACTTAGTAAGTAATCTGGAGATTCGGTACTTTGTAATCTAGAAATTGTAACTAGCTTGTATTTTCTTCTGAGGTCTTCACATGTGATGATCAACTTTGTGAACTTTTCCTGTAATACATGTTTTTCTCAAATAGTCCCCAGACTGATATATTTACTTGATTACGTTCATGTCTTTTGTAGGTCTATTTGGATAATAGCATCTGCTAAGCAAACAATGTAAATGTAAGTAAAATATCACAGAGAAAAAATCTCAGTGTAAGATTTCTTATTGAATATAAGCTGGGTCTGAATAATTTTGCAAGGCAAGGCACAATACCTAAAAAGTACTTCAAAACCTGACAGACATCATTTGGTCAGATAAGCCATCTTTCGCCAGGTCATCCAAGATGCACATGCACATGAGTGGTACAAAAAGTAAAATTTATAGGCCTAAATGTTTGTTTTAAAACAAAAAATGGTTGTTATGGTTCTGTGATGGCAGGACAGCAATTTTTCATTGTTTAAGTACATAAGCTCTTTAGTAAGGCATGCTAAATAGTCAAATATACCAAGTAATTCACATTCACATATACTCTTACAGTCCATTATTTCTATTCTGATACTTGTGGATTTTTAAAAAAAAATTACAATGACAAATGAGGCTGATCAAGGCTCTGCACTAAAAAGATGAAAACAACATACCAATGCTGTGCCAGACATCAGATCTTAACAAAATGGGGTATGAGACTTACTACATAATTGCCAAATAAAGAATTTTCTACAATTGGTATTTTCAAATACAATATTAGACAAATCCTATTGGAGAGCGTATTGGAGAGCATATTCTACCAGCCAGAATACCTTCACTATTTGGAAGGCCAGAATAATGGAGTGACAGTAGGAAAACTGCCACCGAGGACTATATGTATACTGTGGTGGCAGCACCATTCTAGCAGTAGTCGTGTCTGGACACATGCCGGGGGTGTGTTTATGAAGACTGACCTGTTATTTGCTTTGTTCCGAAAGATGGTATGTGCCTGTTATGATTTAGTATTTCTCAGTCTTTTATTCATTTTTTTGTAGTTTTTCCCTACTCCCTTGTACATTCCTTGTTTGTACTTTTTAAAGCACGTTGCGATTTTGCTCTAGTTCATTTACTCAGAATTATGTGTTAATAAGGCACATGTTGCCATATATTTTTGCTGAGGCATTAGTCATTATTTGGCAAGTGTTGTTTGGCTTGTACTTCCAATTTATCTGTGTGTTGGGCTTTTCACAATATTCATTGCGATTTTTGTGTTTTTAACTTGTAACTTTTGGTTCTTTTTAGATCTTTTATTTTTTGTTTTTACTGACTAGTTTTTGTTTAGTTTAGATTTTCAGTAATTTTGCTTTAGATATTTAGAATTATGTTAATTTAAAATTTTGTTTAGTAATTTAGAAATCAATTCTGTTGAACTTTGGTAACACTGCACAACAAAATTTTTGCTTCTTGAACACTGTTGGGTGCTAGTCACGAATATCACATCAAAATTTTCCCATCACGTACAGTTTCAGTTTTGTCACAATTTTTTCTTCTATTTGTATCCAAACATTTTCGCTCCCGTAAGTGACTTAACAACGGTTTGTGCAGCCTGGCCATCTCCAGGCTTGGAATCAGGCCAGGTTGGAAGCTGTTCTGTAGAAGCTGACATCCTGGGCAGGTCTGAACGAGCTTGACACTGTCTCAGCATGTTATAAAGGTGGCCTGCATACAACGATCCTGCTCATTTTGTTTATATAGATAGTCAGTGTGTATGTATAGTATCAGTAAAGTATTGTATCTGTAGCAATATAACAATAAGCAATCTTGATGCTATAGACGTTTTGGTGTTGGGCGATATGTCTTGTCAATGTTGTAACAGCCGCGATACATTCTGCTATATCTGTGGCGAATATACACTTGCACCTCAGAGACGTTGGATGACTGCTCTTGTGAAGAAAGCTTATCATCTGTATTTTGGCTGCAAAATTGGTGACCAAGACAATGAATAGGTGCCTCATATTTGCTGTGTGACATGTGCTGTCAGTCTGACAGCCTGGTTCAGAGGCACTCGAAAGATGATGCCGTTTGCTGTTCCGATGATATGTTGAGAACAAAAAGACCATGTGATGGACTGTTACTTCTGTTTGACTAATGTGTCTGGTTTCTTTGCCAAAAACAAGAAGTCAATTGAATATCCCAATCTGCCTTCAGCAATGAGACCCATGCCACATGACGATAGTCTTCCAATTCCGAAACCACTAGAGGATTGGACCTTAAACGAACCAAATGAAGAAACTGCAATGCAGGGTACTGACAGTGACATTGACCTGGATTTTGAACCATGCTCATCAGGCGATCCCCATCTGACAACACAGTCCAAATTGAACAATTTGGTCAGCGATATAGGTCTGTCAAAAGCAAAAGCCAAGCTTCTGGGTTCAAGACTGCAGGAATGGTGTTTGGTGTCACCAGGTACGAAAATTTCTGTGTTTCGAGGCCGACATCATGATATAACCACATTTTTTGCACAAGTCGACAGTCTGTTTCTGTTGTGACATTGAAGGATTGTTCTGGCGTCTCTTTATTGATTCGTCAATGTTAATCCTGAAAGCTGTTCTGCTACACAATGGCAACATTTATCCTTCAGTACCTGTTGGCTATGCAGCACACATGAAAGAAATGTATGAGAATATGGAACTGTTGCTGAAGCACGTCCAGTATAGCAAGTACAACTGGATTATCTGTGTAGATCTTAGTTGTTGCTCTGTTACTAGGACTGCAGCTCGGCTATACAAAGTACTGTTGTGTCATCTGTGAATGAGACAGCCATGCCAAAGAGTCGCACTATTCTCGACAGAACTGGCCACTCCGTAAAAAGTTAGGCCCAGGACAGAAAAATGTGGCACATGAAACGCTTGTCGACCTAGCAAAAGATATTTTTGCCTCCTCTTCACATAAAACTGGGACTCATGAACAATTTCATGAAAGCACTGAACAAGGAAGGTGAAGGTTTTCGTTATTTAAGACAGATGTTTCCAAGAATAACTGACGCCAAGATCAAAAAGGGCCAGATCAGACATGTTATGAGTGACAAGTGATTTTAAGATGTTAGTTGGGCCCGAAAAAATTGCCTGGAAAGCCTTCAAAGATGTTGTTGACAATTTTCTGGGCAATTACAGAGCCCTAAACTACATTCAGATGATAGACAATCAGAAAATGGAAGAAAATCAGGAGGATAAACATTTTTAATTCTGTTGAATTTAATAGCTTATGCGAAACATAAACGTGACTAAATACGTTATTGTCAGTAAACATATAAATGTCTATATCTCAGAGTTCCTATGTGATGCAGTAAAACAAAAACTATATTTTCAGGAAGCAAGACTTGTCAAAAAAATTGTTGTGCAGTGTAATTTGTTACTTTTAAAATTTTTGTATTCTTTTCAATATTTGGTGATGCAAGATAACTAATGGAACTGGCGTATTTTTTAATTGATTTTCATTTGCTGTTAAACAAAACAGCAGATGCCAGGTTCGTGTAACACAGGACTGCTAATTTCCTCACCTTACAAACATTATGAAGACACTCTGTAGTGACAGGCTGAAACACCAGCTCTTGGCAGCATACACACATAAAGATCTGCTCCACTTTGCGAAGAAAGTTCTGCAAAGAAAAAAAAGCATAATATGAAACCAACAGACCATGAGGAATGGGATGAATAGGTATTTTTACAAGGCTGTGAAAAAAATATTTAGAAGTACGCAGCATACAGAATCTAAAAACACCTGCAATTCATATTTTTCAGTTTCCAGCAGATCTAAATATAAGCATTTAGCAAGTCTAAATATAGCCTTTGGGTGCACTTTTAAATCATACTGGATAGTAGCCCACAAAACTTGGGTCAAGTGAAATAGCAGTGGGCACCCAGAAAACTACAATGTAAGAGTAAATATAAATAAATAAGGAATTCATGTTTCACATTCAGACAATATTTGGTATATAAAATAAACACTGGGCATTTTACTTCACATTTATAAACCATGCCAATGATTGTAAGCATGTTGTGTCTATAAAGTACTGTGTTTGATGATGGAGCAGTTCCTCACTGAAAGTCAGAACCAAAGGGAAAAGGCAAAAATATGTCATTTTTTGTAAAATCTGTATACATTCATGTGTAAGGTTCAATATTGCAGTGTTGTGTACAACCAATGGCAAAGGCAAGGCACTGGAATCTCAATGAAATGGGTCCTCGATATTTGCCCGGACCAAGTGGAATTGAAAAGCTTGTAGGTCAAATCCGGGTCAGAAATAAGACTTCATAATGACGTTCAAAAAACGTGGGTACGATACACATGCGGAGCAGGTTAGAGATTATGAAAGCAGTGGAAATCAAAAGGCTCAAAAAAAAAAAAAAAATGGCACGATACATATGCAGAGGAAGTTAAAGGATATGAAAGTAGGAAAATTCGAAAGTATCAAAAAAAAGGTAATAAAGATCGCATTAGCACAATCAAACAGAAATTACCCTGTGAAATAACGGAACAGCAAGAAGAGATTGAATACACATATATATACACACATACGTATATACATACACATATATACAGGTAGTCCCCAGGTTACGGACATCCGACCTACGACATACGAACGGGGCCGCAGCTGTGACGCATGTGCCTCAGTAACTGCCGCTGTATCATCTTCAGCCTGGGGACACTGCAAACGGTGGCTGAACGGAGGCTGAAGGGGGGAGATTTCACTGCTCGCGAAGTGTAGTGTCCCTCGGGCAGCTCCTGGCGGCTTCACTGCCCGTCCACCACACATGGTTGCCCGTTCATTCTCGGTGGGCGGCTGGTAATGCTGCAAGCGGTGACCCAGTAGTGGCTGAACAGAGGCCATTGAGGGTGAACGGGGCGGCGGGCAGGTAGCATAGTAGTGTGCCTTGGATGGCTGCGTGTTGAATGGGGGCGGTGGTGCGGCAGACACTGCAGGCAGCATGCTGTAGTGATGGTGACTGTGAGGTGGGCTGGGGATGAACTGCCCCTCGCTGCCCCCATTCATTCTCAATAGCAAGCCTGCTTGTACTGTTACGCACATAGCAAGAAGTTGTCTCTTCTCAGTACAGGGTGGCCCAGATCTAATTATGCTGATCCAGATCGTCTGGATGACATTGATTTATGCAGGGCCGATTTTAGTTTTGCGCGAAAACGATTCTTCATGTCATCAGTTCACACACTTCTAGATGGTCCGGGATTTTTCAGGTGATTTTCTATGTAATAAACTGAATAAGTTATACCGTAAAGAAAATTGCCTGATTAGATCTGGACCACCCTATACATCAGATGTGTTGACGTCTGGTGCCTCCCTGCTGTGATAACGTGTACAGTGCTGTGCAGAAGAGCTCATCTTAACCTTGTCTTCACCCTTCAAGAATGTCTCTGAAACACAAATCTGATGCAAGTGCTGGTGATATAGTAAAGAAGAGAAAAACCATTGCCATTGAAAATAAAGTACAAATAATAAAAAGGTCAGAAAGAGGTGAAATTCCATCGTTTATTGGCATAGCACTTGGTTACAGTTGGTCAACAATAGCATTTATTAAAATAATGTACCTGTTCCAACTTACATACAAATTCAACTTAAGTATAAACCTACAGTCCCTATCTCGTACGTAACCCAGGGACTGCCTATATATTATATATAAATATCTCCACACACTGAGGAGAGGCAAGGACTCTGAGATGGTGAGAAATAAGATTCTCTGGTCTGATGCGACCAAGATAGAACTTTTTGGCCTTAATTCTAAGCGGTATGTGTGGAGAAAACCAGGCACTGCTCATCACTTGTCCAATGCAGTCCCCACAGTGAAGCATGGCGGTGGCAGCATCATGCTGTGGGGGTGTTTTTCAGCTGCAGGGACAGGATGACTGGTTGCAATCGAGGGAAAGATGAATGTGGCCAAGTACAGGGATATCCTGGACAAAAACCTTCTCCAGAGTGCTAAGGACCTCAGACTGGGCCGAAGGTTTACCTTCCAACAGGACAATGACCCTAAGAACACAGCTAAATTAACAAAGGAGTGGCTTCACAACAACTCTGTGACTGTTCTTGAATGGCCCAGCCACAGCCCTGACTTAAACCCAATTGAGCATCTCTGGAGAGACCTAAAAATGGCTGTCCACCAACGTTTACCATCCAACCTGACAGAACTGGAGAGGATCTGCAAGGAGGAATGGCAGAGGATCCCCAAATCCAGGTGTGAAAAGCTTGTTGCATCTTTCCCAAGAAGACTCATGGCTGTATTAGCTCAAAAGGGTGCTTCTAATAAATACTGAGCAAAGGGTCTGAATACTTAGGACCATGTGATATTTCAGTTTTTCTTTTTTAATAAATCTGCAACAATTTCAAAAATTATTTCTTTTGTCTGTCAATATGGGGTGCTGTGTGTACATTAATGAGGAAAAAAATGAATTTAAATGATTTTAGCAAATGGCTGCAATATAACAAAGAGTGAAAAATTGAAGGGGGTCTGAATACTTTCCGTACCCACTGTATACACTATATATGTGTGTGTGTGTGTGTGTGTGAAAAACTATTTGCCCCCTTCCTGATTTCTTATTCTTTTGCATGTTTGTCACACAAAATGTTTCTGATCACCAAACACATTTAACCATTAGTCAAATATAACACAAGTAAACACAAAATGCAGTTTTTAAATGATGGTTTTTATTATTTAGGGAGAAAAAAAATCCAAAATTGGATCATCAACAGGGGCTCAAAAGTAATTGGACAATTGACTCAAAGGCTATTTCATGGGCAGGTGTGGGCAAGTCCGTCATTATGTCATATCAATTAAACAGATAAAAGGCCTGGAGTTGATCTGAGGTGTGGTGCTTGCATGTGGAAGATTTTGCTGTGAACAGACAACATGCAGTCAAAGGAGCTCTCCATGCAGGTGAAAGAAGCCATCCTTAAGCTGTGAAAACAGAAAAAACCCATCCGAGAAATTGCTACAATATTACGAGTGGCAAAATCTACAGTTTGGTACATCCTGAGAAAGAAAGCAAGCACTGGTGAACTCAGCAACGAAAAAAGACCTGGACATCCAAGGAAGACAACAGTGGTGGATGATCGCAGAATCATTTCCATGGTGAAGAGAAACCCCTTCACAACAGCCAACCAAGTGAACAACACTCTCCAGGGGGTAGGCATATCGATATCCAAGTCTACCATAAAGAGAAGACTGCATGAAAGTAAATACAGAGGGTGCACTGCAAGGTGCAAGCCACTCATAAGCCTCAAGAATAGAAAGGCAAGATTGGACTTTGCTAAAGAACATCTAAAAAAAAAACCAGCACAGTTCTGGAAAAACATTCTTTGGACAGATGAAACTAAGATCAACCTCTACCAGAATGATGGCAAGAAAAAAGTATGGAGAAGGCGTGGAACAGCTCATTATCCAAAGCATACCATATCATCTGTAAAACACGGGTGAGGCAGTGTGATGGCTTGGGCGTGCATGGCTGCAGTGGCACTGAGACACTAGTGTTTATTGATGATGTGACACAGAACAGAAGCAGCCGAATGAATTCTGAGGTGTTCAGAGACATACACTCACGTAAAGGATTATTAGGAACACCTGTTCAATTTCTCATTAATGTAATTATCTAATCAACTAATCACATGGCAGTTGCTTCAATGCATTTAGGGGTGTGGTCCTGGTCAAGACAATCTCCTGAACTACAAACTGAATGTCAGAATGGGAAAGAAAGGTGATTTAAGCAATTTTGAGCGTGGCATGGTTGTTGGTGCCAGACGGGCCGCTCTGAGTATTTCACAATCTGCTCAGTTACTGGGATTTTCACTGTTATGGTGTATAAAATCTGTACATTTTCGTTTCCATTATATTTTGTTCAAGACAAGACAACAGATGAAATTAAATTAAAGCAGGTTTTCTTCCATTACACCTTACTTTTATAACACTTGTTCATAGCTTCATGCTAATTTGGTTTTATAGCCTGGGAAAGGATGCTGAGCTGATACCTCGGGCTATTGATGGATGGACATCTGGAACAACAATTTGCTTTATAGCCTAGGACAGGAAGAACTACTATTTCTCCGAGTACATCAAAGGTTTTGTTGTGTGGGAAAACAGACAGTGAATTAATTCATCAATCATTTGGACAGCCAGCCAATCAGGTGCATGTGTTTTGAAACCAAGGCTTGACATTTCATAATAAATATGCCTTGGTTTGGAAAGAAGAAGAGAGAAGCAAAGGGAGAAGAAAGAGAAGCAAAGGGAGAAGAAGAAAGAAGAAGAGGAACGGACGAAGACGGCCCTGGTCGTCAGAAAGGCATCATGAACATCGATTGCTAAATCAAACGCCTCCCTGGGACATTCATCCCTGTCATCTGTAACTTTTTCGTAAGCTTTTTCTAAAGACTATATATATTCAGACTTTCCTATCACTACCTATTTTCTAGTATTCTTTGTTCTTGTGGTATTATTATTATTCTTGTAATAAATACCATGCTGCTTTTAACTTTCAATGCTTTGTCTTAATGTCTAGAGTGATTGAAGTAATAAGTTAGATTTCTTTGAGCACCTGGTGACAGCCGGATTTTTGCCATTATTTCTGTGCTGCGAGGTTTATATGGCTGAGAGTGAAGAGCGCTATACTCATCAGAAGGGACAGATACGATAAAGAAGGTATTCTTGGCTGATGAATGGCCTATAGTCAAGAGTGCTGAGTCTTTGTATGTTTAAATGTATTCTTGTAGACCAAAAGTAATATTTAGGTCTGAGATATCATTAAAACATCGTATTGTTGTTCGTGCCGAAAATAAGTAAGTCTCTTGAAGTGCTGAATGACAGGCTGTTATTCCTATAGCACTTGTGTGGTTTAAAGTGCTAAGGTTTAATCAGCGTGTGTGTGTCATTCATGGAGCACTGTTGTGGTTAGGGTCTGTGTGTGTGTTTATCTATGTGTGTGTGTGTTCATCTTAAAGTGCAACAGTAGACCAACCCGATAACGAACTTGACGAGAACACTTACCTTTGAGGAAACAGGTAAAAGGGCAAGTGGAGGGAAATACCACGATAATACATTCACGCACAACCATTTCTAGGGTTTACAAAGAATGGTGTGAAAAGAGAAAAACATCCAGTATGCAGTATGCAGTATGCAGTATTTCCTGTGGGCGAAAATGCCTTGTTGATGCTAGAGGTCAGTGGAGAATGGGCCGACTGATTCAAGCTGATAGAAGAGCAACTTTGACTAAAATAACCACTCGTTACAACCAAGGTATGCAGCAAAGCATTTGTGAAGCCACAACATGCACACCCTTGAGGTGGATGGGCTACAACAGCAGAAGACCCCACCGGGTACCACTCATCTCCACTACAAATAGGAAAAAGAGGCTACAATTTGCATGAGCTCACCAAAATTGGACAGTTGAAGACTGTAAAAATGTTGCCTGGTCTGATGAGTCTCGATTTCTGTTGAGACATTCAAATGGTAGAGTCAGAATTTGGCGTAAACAGAATGAGAACATGGATCCATCATGCCTTGTTACCACTGTGCAGGCTGGTGGTGGTGGTGTAATGGTGTGGGGGATGTTTTCTTGGCACACTTTAGGCCCCTTAGTGCCAATTGGCAATCGTTTAAATGCTACGGGCTATCTGAGCATTGTTTCTGACCATGTCCATCCCTTCATGACCACCATGTACCCATCCTCTGATGGCTACTTCCAGCAGGATAATGCACCATGTCACAAAGCTCAAATCATTTCAAATTGGTTTCTTGAACATGACAATGAGTTCACTGTACTAAAATGGCCTCCACAGTCACCATATCTCAACCCAATAGAACGTCTTTGGGATGTGGTGGAACGGGAGCTTCGTGCCCTGGATGTACATCCCACAAATCTCCATCAACTGCAAGATGCCATCCTATCAATATGGGCTAACATTTCTAAAGAATGCTTTCAGCACCTTGTTGAATCAATGCCACGTAGAATTAAGGCAGTTCTGAAGGCGAAAGGGGGTCAAGCACCGTATTAGTATGGTGTTCCTGATAATCCTTTAGGTGAGTGTAGTGTCTGCTCAAATCCAGCTAAATGCAGTCAAATTGATTGGACGGTGTTTCATGATACAGATGGACAATGACCCAAAACATACAGCCAAAGCAACTCAGGAGTTTATTAAAGCAAAGAAGTGGAAACTTCTTGAATGGCCAAGTCAGTCACCTGATCTTAACCCAATTGAGCATGCAATTCACTTGTTGAAGACTAAACTTCGAACAGAAAGGCCTACAAACAAACAGCAACTGAAAGCCGCTGCAGTAAAGGCCTGGAAGAGCATTAAAAAAGAGGAAACCCAGCATCTGGTGATGTCCATGAGTTCAAGACTTCAGGCTGTCATTGCCAGCAAAGGGTTTTCAACCAAGTATTAGAAATGAACATTTTATTTCTTTATTTAATTTGTCCAATTACTTTTGAGCCCCTGAAATAAACGGATTATGTGAAAAAATACTTTAGTTGCCTCACATTTTTATGCAATCTTTTTGTTCAACCCACTGAATTAAAGCTGAAAGTCTGCACTTCAACTGCATCTGAGTTGTTTCATTGAAAATTCATTGTAGTAATGTACAGAACCAAAATTAGAAAAAAGTTGTCTCTGTCCAAAAATGTATGGACCTAACTGTATAAGGCTAGCCAAGATATTTAATATCCTGCAGCATGTCCTGGACCTGCCTGAAGGTTGCCTCCCAGTGGGCCATGGCTACATGAAACCACTTCAATGGGCTCCTTTCAATCTGGTAAAGCAGTAATTCAACTCTGAAGTCCTCCTATATCGCTTACCTTCTTACTCTATCTTGCTTGTGTGGCATAATTAGTCTTACATCTATGTTAAATGTGTACTAATGGTGGGCGTTGAATATAAATTAAGCATCTGTGTGCAGCTATGGAAAAAACACTGCCCAGTTAGAAGAAGCTTACCGGTCCTTCCATGAGGCAGGCTAGGGCCTCATCCCACAGCTTTTTATTCAAACAGTCTTCTCTGATCAGCCACTCCTGCTGTGCCGATAACTGAAATGCTTCCCCTTTGTCAGACAACCTCTTAGTCTTGGCAGGAGTTACATCTTTCTGAATAACTGAAACACATGTGACATTCTTTTAAGATATATGTATAGACAGAAAAGAAATATATAACTCTTTATTGCGAATACTATTCCAAAGCCTGTGATGACTGTAGGACAAATAAATTACACATATTTCTATTAAATACTTGTGGGGAGTGAAGGTACTTGAAGGTCAAAAGTGGAATTTTAACATGGGATTTTAAACAGAGCTATGATAATTTTTTTAGCATCACTTTACAATCTAACAGGTCAGAGAAAAAACAAAAGAAAAGAGCATATTTCTCTATAAGTTAAAATTGGTATAGCATGGAGACAACTACAATTTCAGGCCAACTTACTGTCAAAGCATGATGTTTAAATGTTCTCCCACTGTCAATGTAGTTTTTTCTCCCACATATAAAATATGTATATGTTTTGGGTTAGTTGGACATTCTAAATTAACCTATACAGTAGTGAGTGATAGCTGATGTGTGCATAAGTGTACCCTGTAATGGACTACCATCATGTGTGTAAGTTCTGGAGGCTGAAACAATGAATTGGACACAAATAATACATAAATTGATGGATCAAAATAGTCAGAAACTATAAAAACTTTTAATTAGGAAAACTTGAAAGATCACTGTCACATTTAACTGTGAAGTGTACAACAAAGTGAGCACTGCCCATTCTGCTAGGCATTTAGTGACACACAAGGCCTGTTAGGGCCACAAGGGATAAAAGGGATGCAGAAATCCAGCTCAACTTCCCCAATCTACAGTTCAGGATACATGACTGAACTGCAGTTATTACCTACTAGGACTGGTCTGTAATTCAGCAGGTAACAAAAGTGAAAATCAGAGTTAAACTGACATCTTTACAGAGACCCCTTTCAATCCAGAAGGTGCCAAATAGCTACCCTGGGCCAAACAGAGCTATAATTCAGTGAGAGACTATTGTAATGGACAACATAACATGTCCATCAGCAGCAGCTGTTTCTGTAACTGGAAATGATAATCACGAGAGGTTTTACTTTCTTTGAAAAACTAGCTGTACCCCTCTCTCCTCAAAAGTTGAGGATCTCTCTGTAAACTCAAAAGGCTACTGAAACACTCCCTTTTGGGGTAGTTGAAAGATTAAAATCTTCCTCTTTGAGGACCTGAAAGCTGGGAGAGACACTGCCAAGCCAAGCCCTGTGCTAACTGAGCCTAGTCGCAGAAGCAGCTATTACTTTAAAAAGGGAACTTCAGCATCTAAACTCTTGTTTCAGAAAGAGTAATGCTTTTCCCAGTAAAGTTGCAGAGGACACAGCAAAAAGCCTAACTGACAGCACATCACAAATAAAGGACCACATTTCAAAGACAAAAGAGAGCACTCTAACACAAGAATCATCCTCCACTTGAACACAGAGCCACAATTCCACAAAACAAAGACTTGGCATCATAAAACTGTTTATCGGTGCCAAGACAAATTCAAACTTTAAATAACCAGTAAACAACCAAGTTCTTCTGTGTTATTTATCTGTCTGTCTATCTAGGCTTGTTTCCTGTCTTATCTGGCAATAAACAGTATATGCAGTGTCACATACGTGTGCATGGGAGGCAGCTAGAAAGACCAAAAGAAGGTAATTAAATGCCAGGCCAGGGGGTGGCAGGGTGCAGTAACCCTTTCTCCGTTATCCCTGCAGACCAAACACAGGAAACACGGGAAATTCTGCCTGGGTCCAATGATGTCCTTTTCAGATTCTGGCCCAGAAGACATGACTTCTGGTAGAGCTCCCCCACCCCCCAGACGGGCATCACATCCGGTCCATATCAAATAGAGAAGACATCACTTCCATTCCCGATGATGTCAGTTCTCAGTTCCTATTTTGAATTCAATCTGTATACAACTGTACTACAAATTCTTCAACTTTGCTGCCCTATTCAAGTACACGAGTGCCTGACCCAGACCTTTGCCTGTGTCAAGGTGATTTATTTTCATAGCACTTCTCACAATTATATAATCCTTGTGTTTATCAATAAGTTTTATTTTTCTGTTTCTAAAAATAAGTGTGCTTCAGTTACCCTGATATAAGTCTAAATTCTGCAAACCACCTCCTAAACATAAAGTTAAGGAAAACAAATTGGTCTTTGTAAATTTTTTAAATTACCGGCAAGTTAAAATCTCGTTTTCCTACAGAAGAACATATTTACTTGTTCTGACAATTTATTTCATAAATTACTAGAAGCACAGATACCATATAGAAAGAGACTGTTTATACTGTATTGTACTTCAGCTCAGGCATCAACTGGTTGAAAGTCAGTGTGCATATGTTATTCATAACCCTTTAACTAAGATATTTTCAAACTTTTAATTAAAACCTTTCATGGCATAATACTTGAGGAAACGCCTTGTTCTCAAAATACACTATTGTGAAAACCGCTGCTAAAATAGTAACAAACAATTTTCATGAAATGGCTGTTTATCAATAGTGTGCTCAACAGGCATTATTTTGTGTAACTAATAACCGAATTTAATGGTTTACTTTTCACCTCACCTATAACTGTCAACTTTCTACTATTATTCCCTCTTTATTTTTTCATTACTTTACTTTACTTTACTGGAAAAAGGTGATCAAAAAGAGAGTACTGTACTAAATGGACAATGTATTTAAAACAAAGAAGTTTATCTATGTAACCTGCTATGTACTTAGTGTACTACATTGTTCTTCTGAAACAGTATTTAAAACAACTAAAAAACAATATAAATGAACTCCATATTCTTTCTGTATGACACAATAACAGTAGTATGCATCAGGTGAGAGAATTGCCGAGTCAAGTTTTAGATTGAAAGATTTATTATAAAACCTAAAATAATAGTAAGATTTTGTACAGAATTCTTGTAAACTGGTATATATTCTGTTTTCATATGCCTCATTTTGTCAAGTTGACCGATTATTCTGTAATAGTTTGCCAGCATAATCCTCTAAGACCAAAGATCACTAAACTAAATACAAAGCCAAAGGGACTGGGAATTGTAAGTCTCCAAAATGAACACTATTTCCTTTGTATGAGAAAGTGGCAATACTGGGCCATTTCTACAGCAGTGGACTTTTCAAGGCAATCATCACTGAGAGAATTAATGCAGCAGTGCTGGGAAACCACTTCTATTACAGAAGCAGCTTTCATTAACATAGGCATAAAGTGCCTGCCAAATGGGGAGAAGCAAAACAAACTAAACAATCACAAGTTCACATTAAAGAATAGTGGTATGATATGAGATCTCTTGGAAAGTAGAAAGCAGGCAGCTACACAATTATTTGATGAATATATATTTCAGAGGAGGAGCTGAGGCACAACGCATATTTAGAAAGTAAATTAGGTATGCGACAAACTTCTCATTGATTTAAGCAATTTAGGGAGGCAAATTATGATGAACAGCAGTAACACAGAGCTGGACAGTTTGACATCTGTGGCAGAGCGACGGGCGCTAAGCAGGCTCCTGTTAATCATGGAGAATCCACTACATCCACTAAACAGTACCATCTCCAGACAGAGGAGCAGCTTCAGTGACAGACTGCTGTCACTGTCCTGGTCCACTGACAGACTGAGGAGATCATTCCTCCCCCACACTATGCGACACTTCAATTCCACCCGGGGGTAAACGTTAACATTCTACAAAGTTATTGTCTGATACACCTACATTTTTATCAATCTTAAATTTAATATTGTTTTTATCAGTATTCTGCTGCTGGAGTATGTGAACTTCCCCTTGGGATATCCATCTATCCATTCATCCATCTATCAGAAATCACTGAAACGAGACAGTAAAAAAATACAGCAGACAACTATAATGTTAAGGTAAGTTAGGTTTACAATTTCTGGGAGAGCAGAAAAATGTGATACATGAAATGAAGTTTTGAGTCTGGCAGCTTTTAAAACAGCTACTGCAAAAATAGCACCATAAGTGATTTAAGGAAACAGGTGAAATGGTAAGGCATTACTTGTGTTGAATTAGGACTATATGGAAGTGTTGTTTTATAGGTATAGTGTATCTTACATCTTTCCTAGTTTGTTGCATGGTCCTCAGACTTCTACTGCTCAACACTGCATAAAAACACACTGTGGTATAGAGGTACACTGAGTACCAACTTTCATAAATCATTACAATTACATAATTACACCTTCGTGCAAGTGATTTTCTAACTGGGAAAATTTATTTCAGCATTCTCATGAAATTCCTTGTACCTAGTCTCTCAGTTGCAGTAAACTATGCAGACTGTAGCTGGAGTTGGAGTAACAAGCCAGTCACCAAAAACATTATACAGCAATTAAGAGTTATGTTAGAACCAAATGCTAGGTGAGGCTACTGCCTGCCTAGGTCAAGCTTTCCCAATATTAATCCTACAAAATTAAATTTTTCAAATGATTATTGAATTTTTAAAAGCAGGGAGATATGTACTTACAAATGTTTCAATAATTAGACTTGTACACCCAATATAATGTGGACAAACAGTACATTAATTTCTCCCTCAACTTTGCCAACACTTACCTTTCTCTGGAGACCTTTTCCGGTTACCATTGCTTCGAGTGTCACGCTCTGGTTTTTCCACCACCTCCTTTTTTTCTACCCTTTCCTGCGTCTCCTGTTTCACAGGACTTTTTTTAATTTTATCCTTTTTAACTTTATTAGCCATTGCCTCCAGGTAACCTTCTGGATACTGCCAATAAAGAAGAATTGTGAACTTCACATAATCTTAAACGGAGAGCACTAACAAAATGCATAATATTATAGAAAACATGATTTTGGTAAATAAAGAGCACAAACATATATGAAAACTATGAACTGAACACCATTGGCTTTGTATGTGTATATTTTAATTTAACTGTTTTACCAGTGGTAAAAACCTACAGTGAATTCAGAAAGCATTCACACCCTTTCACTTTTTGCATAATTTATAGTGCTTAAGAGATTATTTATAATTGACAAATGTGTAATTTTTGCCCATCAAACTACATAAAGACAAATTGAAAACGCATTTTAAGAAAGGTATGAAAATGCATTCAAAATCAAAAACTGAAATCCATCATTCATAGAAGTATTCAGTACTGAAATTAATGAAATGCTGGTATTGTGCCGTTTTAAAAATTGGGGTTTTCAGTACCAGCATATTGTACAGCTCTTTGATGCATAGAGCAGAAGAAGACTATACAAACATTTCTAAAGCTTTGAGTGTTCCCAGGTGAGCAATGGCCTCAATACTTGGGAAACGGAAGAAGTTTGGAACCACCAGGACTCTTTCCAGAGCTGGCCGTCCAGCCAAACTGATTAACTGGGCAATAATAGTTTGAGTTAGGGATGTGACCAAGAACCCAATCGTTACTCTAACAGAGGTTCACGAGCCCTCCACTGAGATGGAAGAACCTGTAGGAAGGATTGCCATCTCAGCAGCACTCCACCAATCAGGTATTTATGGAATAGTGGCTAGACAGAAGTCACTCTTGAGAGTAAAGACTATGACCTGATGAGACAAAAATCAAACTCTTAGGGCAAAACATGAAGCATCATATCCGATGATGGCCAAGCACTGCTCATCACCTGCCTGATAACATCCTGACAATGAAGCATGGTGCGTCATAATATGGTGTGCGTCTCAGCGGCAGGGACAGGGAGAATGGCAGAATTGAGGGAAGTATGAATGCAGCCCAATATAGACAGATTCTTGAAGAAAACCTGCTCTAGAGTGCATGCAACCTTAGACAAGGCCAACAGTTACCCAAAATGCAGAGCCAAGACAGTGCTAGAGTGATTTTGTGACAAATCTCTGACTGTCACAAAGTGGCCTAGCCAAAGCCCAGACTTAAACTCTATCTGTGGGGAGACCTAAAGATAGTTTGCATCCTGTCTAATATAGCTTAAAAGGCTCTTCCAGGAGAAATGGGGAAATAAAAACGCCGAAATAAAGGTGTGTAAAGCTTGTAGAGATTAACCCACGAAGACTTAAAGTTGTAATTGCCGGCAAAATGATTTCTAAAATGTACAGAATTAAGGGCACAATACTTAATTGCATGTGAGATTTCAATTTTTGATTTTTAAAAAATCTGCAACCCTTTCCAATAATATTTTCAGTTTGTTATTATTAAACATAGATTGACTTGGAAAAATGGCAATTAATTTAAAAATAAATTTACAACACAATGAATTGTGCAGAGAGTAAAGAAGAGTTCAGTATATAAATACACAGTATATGGGCCTCAGGTTTCATTCTGGGATGTCTTTTGTCTGACATCCACAAGTTTGAATACATTAGTTTCTTTGGGAATGTCAAGATTTTATTTGACTTATAAAAACAAAATTGGGCCACCGTATAAGTACAAAATGAAAGCATGACACAAACGGTAAGGCCCAAGCAGAACTGATAATAGTTTCACAGACACGCCATGACTGAAACTATTACAAGGCCAATGTAACACTAGACAGCATTATTACTTTAAATACAGCACACACAATGAGGTAGTACTGTCTGAATTCAATTAAATAATCACTTCAGAATCTGCATAGGTTCAATATCTTTACCAAATATCATTTGAAAAATCATCTGGCATGCTTTAAACCCCTACACCAACTACTAGTGTTCTCACCAATTCCTAAAGTTGCAACATTTTAAAAGCCCTGCTTTTAGTTACCTATGTGCCCCTTTCTTTCTAGATCATCACTTGACAGTATCTCAGTCTGACACAAAACACAAAAAAAATCAACTTTGTACGAAAATATATGCTTAGACAGAAAATAATAAAAACTGAACTTATCAATACCTGCACGGTGAGACCAAGTTTCTTTGTTCTCTCTATACCTTCAGATGTCCAGGGTGCAGGCTCAGAGTCGTCTCTTCTCAGCAGATAGCGCCAGACTAAAAAGCCACATTTCCCAATTTCAGGCCAGTATTTTACAACCTACATCCAAAAAAAAACAATCACACTTTAAGAATACTGAAGCCATCAGAAAAAAGTATTTCTGGGAGATCACATATTGAAAAGTGTAAAAACGGTCTATACAGCACATTTTGCAGCATCGATGGAATAAATAAGCAGCAGGTTTTCTAAGGTGAACAAACATAAGCAGCTTCTGTTTCAAGAACACAACTGTAAATTTATCATCAAAAATTTTGTTGACGAGCACCACAATGATGGGCATAAAGATACTCCAAAATCCTTTTTCCTTTAGTATAACGTTTCCTGTCTTGCTATATGGTTGCGAGACATGGACGCTATCCAGTAACCTAAGACGAAGACTAAACTCCTTTGTTACGGTGTCTCTCCGGAAAATCCTTGGGTACATTGGTTTGACTTTGTGCCAAATGAGTGGTTGCTCATGCAGATCTGAATGAGGCACATTACCAGCATTGTGAGGGAACATTAGTTACAGCACTACGGCCATGTGGCACGATTCCCAGAGAGTGATCCACCTCGTAGAATCTTCATTGTTGGGGACCGGAGTGGCTGGACCAGGCCAAGGGGTCACCCACATAACACCTGGCTGCGGCAGATAGATGATCATTTCCGCAGGGTGGGACTGGACTGCGTGTCTGCCTTTGGGGTTGCCAACCGGGATCTCAAGCTGTTTTGTCATGTGGTGGGTGCAGCAACGCATTTTACCAGTGCATGCTCCCTAACTTGACTTGTCTTGATAATGTTTTACATATGCTACTAATGTGAATGGACTTATGTTAAAAAAAAAAACTAGAAAATAACATAAGACAATAAAACCTAACTTCTAGTAAACAAGCTCTTTAATACTCATACATAAGGCTGAGTAGGTGAGGAAAACAAAGCAAAAAAGAAAATCAGCATGAACAGAAAAGAAGAATCTGTAAATCAAGTGCAATGTTTCAAAACAAAATAGCACTGTATGTTCAATATCTATTATCTACCCAATAATTTTCTTCTCAGTAACACCTGCTTTATGAATGTCAGTTCCTGTGCTTCTTCTCATTCTGTGTCCTTTTTCCCCCCTCACACAAATCTTGTTTCCCTCTTTCTAATACACAGTGTTCAAGTAACTTGGTCACCTCTGATAAATAGTCATCTACTACACTTCCAAAGACAACTTCAAAAAGAAAAGTTATTACAAATGGAATTAATTGTGTTATATTAATAAATGACATATGAAGAGGTATCTGGAACCATACATTGGGAGAACTTCACTACTCTCAGGCAAGAGAATAAGGCATTTGAGGTACATGCCAGTAATATCTAATATTGTTATGTACTGATTCATTTCACAAACTATTTGTTAAAAACAAAAAAAACTGATGGTATCACACACCTTTTATTTTACTTGCACATATTCTCAACTGATGGCATTAAAAACAAACTGCATAAAATGTGATAATGTACCCTGAACAATGTAATACTCTGCTGTCTTTTAACTTGAAATCAAAATCTAGTTTGTCAAATTTTAGGAATTTCCTAATTATGTATCTGTCTTCTATCCTGTAATAACATAACATTGTCAAATATATTTAATCCAATTCAGGGTCATAGGAAATTAGTGTCCATCTTAGCAACACTGCAAAAAAAAGATTGTCCAAGATCAACAAATGCATGTACTCACACTGGGACAATTTGCAATAGGATTCAAATCAGTATGTCTATTGACATGCTATAAGAAAACAGAAAAAAGGAACAGGATGCATCAAGAAAACCTTTGCAGATATAGGAAGGACAAGTATATTTCCACATAGTTAACAACCAGGCACGGGATTTATTCCCAAGATGCTGGATTCATGACAAGGCCGGACTAATTACTGCACCATATTGATGTCCAACCCTCTTGTAAAAGCAATCACAAATGAACTATAATGTACACAACCAGCATTACAGTTACACACCCAGGATAACTGGCAACCTATATTAAATGGTAATGATTTGCATTATTTCAGGATTAATTCAGCCATAATTATTGGTTTCCTCTGCTAATTAGTGTATTGTAAGTGCTAAGAAAAACTTTTAAAGGTCTTATTGTTCTTTCTTTTTTATTCTGTGTCTTGTGTGTTTAAGAGTGGCAAGTTAAAGAATAGAGGATATCTTACAATATTTTTTTTTCTTTTAAAAATGACATTTGTGTTAATAGCACCAGAAATTTATTAGACATTTAAAGTATTTTAGGAAACTCTGAGTAAAGAGTTTTGTATTAATAGTACAGGTCATTAATACCCAAGCAACTGGCTCAAAAATAGAATGGGGTACCAACACAAAACATATAGTAATTGTTACTTTTATTCATTATAGCAAAATACCCGCGCTTCGCAGCGGAGAAGTAGTGTGTTAAAGAAGCAATGAAAAAGAAAAGGAAACATTTTGAAAATAACGTAACATGATTGTCAATGTAATTGTTTTGTCACTGTTGTGAGTGATGAGTGTTGCTGTCATATATATATCTACATATATACACATACATATACACACACACATAAATACATACACACACATATATACACACAAATACATATATATATATACATACACACACACATATATAAACATATATATACATATACATACATATCTACATATATACACACACAGCTATTTCAGATCAGTGCAATACGCTGCTTGTTAAAACGGATAACTCCGCTCTTACGTGCAAGTCTGCGTGGATATTATGAACTATCGTATTTGTTCAAGTTCTATTTAAATTTTAAATAGAAGGAATTTTTATTTAGTCGACAGAAATATCTTTGGTAGGAATGGTAAAACAGACAGGAATATTATTAGTGAATAAATCAACTCAAACCTTAAACAACTTATAATATTTTGCTCTCCATAAAATATATCCTGTCTAAATTATACAAGTTAGAAATAAAGTAAGCGTTAAAAGAACAAACATTCAAATTTCTTTACTCTTATGTAATTTTATATAAAAATAAACTTAGATTTTAAATATCCCAAAAGATTTTGCTCTCCATAAAAATATATCCTGTCAAAATTATACAAATTCAAATATGAACATGCTGCATAACAAAACCTAGAAATATAAATAAAATGTGTTCCTTTCAGCAATAACAAATCAAATCATTCAGTTGTCTTTGCTCATATGTCATTTTAGAGCTGGACGCCTGGCATCTTTTTTTGGCAACAGGTTCGTTTCTGTTTGGTGTGAGGTTCTGTGTTGTGGAGATTCTCAGGATGGATTGCAGGTGCTCATCAGTGAGGCGACTCCTGTGTGCTGTTTTGTTAGTCTTTATCACTGAGAAGAGCTTCTCACACAGATATGTGCTACCAAACATGCACAAGGTTAGCCGCATGTAGACGGACTTTTTTTGTTCTTCAAAGTCACCAAAGCGCCGTGCAAACTCAGTGCGCTCAGTTTATCAGCAAAGTGCGTATTTGGGAACACCGTAGTGATGACTTGGTTTAACATTACTTGGCAACAGGGAAAGTGGGGCAAATTGCACTGGTGCATTTGTGTCTCCCATAAAAGCAGCTTCACTTGAAATCACTTTGTGATTGTGCACGGGTAAAACGTCCGCTGAAGTGTCAGATTCTTATTTAATTCTTCTGCTTTCTGTATCTTCTGCATTGCATTCAGGTTACCCTGATGTTTTGTCTCATAGTGCCGTCTTAGATTAAATTCTGTAATTACAGCCACATTAGCTCCACAAATGAGACACACGGGTTCAGTAAACATATACTCAGCCTCCCATCGGTTTTTAAAGGCTCTATTTTCAGAATCAACTTTTCTCTTCAGCATCGTGTGAGCTAGCTTCGCAATAACTTGCAGCATCATAAGCTAGACTTGATTAACGCGTAAGTGTTGGCAAGGCAGCTGAAGCGCTGCATTATGGGATCTGTAGTTTATTGTGTTACCAGCGCTTCATATACCGGGCCATTAATAACAATAATACAGTATATAAAATGATCTCGGGCGGATATAATTACGCCGGGCGGATGTGGCCCGCCCCTTGAGTTTGACACATATGGACTAAATAGAACTTGAAAAGATATATTTTTTAAATGTGATCGCGCAATTCAGATAGAGTTGACGCACTACAGCCTGCATGCCTCAATAAGTCATCCTCCCTCGCTCTTACTTTTTACCGTTCATCTAATGAATACACTGAGTATGGCTTTACCAAAACAATCATTGATGGCGAATAAAGTATCCATTATTCGAGTATGTAGATCGGGATATATATATATATATATATATACATATATATATACCCGTATCGAGCGAGAAGTAGTGTGTTAAAAAGCTAGAAAAGAAAAGGGAACATTTTAAAAATAACGTAACATGACTGTCAATATACAGTATTTGTTTTGTGAGTGTTACTGAGTGTTGCTGTCATCAAGGATTTGATTATCATTATTTCTTTCAATCAGGTTCGTATTTGTAGGATGTGTTGTGTTCAAGTTACATTCCGTGTTTGTCAATCGTTGTAAAGATGACAGGTTTCATTCATCGATTCGTTTCTTACTGCATCAATAAACAGCTCGTCTTCTTCTTTATCTGAGACCTGACACACTGCATGCACGGGTTTTTTTACACTGTCTTCCTTTAGCGGGACATTGACTTTTTCCACCGTGTGCTTTGTTTCCGCAGTAGCTGGATTTATGAATATGCTTGTATGTATCAGGCGCTTCATATTTTTGCTGCCTTTTCAATTGTGTAATTGGTTTTGTTCAGCTCTTTGGAACTGTTGCTTTTATCTGTGCACTCGTCAGTTCCGTGAGCCGCTTCGGTGTACATGCATCGAAGTTTCCCAGCTGTGCTGGTGCCATCTCGTGCTATGTCCATGGCTGTATTTAATGTTACCTTAGTCCTGGCACTTAAAACTTTCTCTCGCAGTTTCGCTGAGTTTGTACCAAACACCACCCTGACCATCTCATCTTCCTCTGCATAAGCACAGTCCTTAACCCGTGAATATTTAGTGGGAGTTTGCTATTGGATTGCCGCTGACGGACGGCCTTATATGGGCAGGCACTAAATTACAAACGCCAGCGGCAGCCTGTCTATGAACTTAATTTAAAGTGTAGGTTTACATCGTGCTTTGTTTCAGTAGCAGAACTCATGAATATGGTTGTATATGTCACTTTCGCTTCTTATTGTTTAGCTGCCTTCTCAATTATATAATGCATGTTTTCTTCAGCGCTTTTTGGAGGTCTTCCTGGTTTTCTATGTACTGCGTGATTACGTGAAGGCGTGATGATGTCACATGAAACTCCGCCCCCACGGCGTTCAAGCTCATCTCCATTACAGTAAATGGAGAAAAACAGCTTCCAGTTATGACCATTACGCGTAGAATTTCGATATAAAACCTGCCCAACCTTTGTAAGGAAGCTGTAAGGAATGAACCTGCCAAATTTCAGCCTTCCACCCACACGGGAAGTTGGAGAATTAGTGATGAGTCAGTGAGTGAGTGAGTGAGTGAGTGAGTGAGTGAGGGCTTTGCCTTTTATTAGTATAGATTTCACAGCAAGTGAGTGTTCCCTCTCCATATATCTGTGCTTAAAAGTACAGAGAAAATAAATTCAAACAGTTGTATTAAAAACTGAGGTGTAGATTACAATTAACAAGTGGAAGTTCTATAGAGCAATCAGTACTAAGATAAAACAAGGCAGCTCTCCTATATTTGATGATTGATCATGCAAGATATTCATCAGTGAAACCTTCAGAATGTTAACAGCAATATTGAGGAACCTGCACTTGATTACTGCATGAACAAGAATGGTCAAAGAGTGTTTTTAATTTTTTATATTTCATGCACTACTTAAATGTGACTTGTCTGGTAAAGGTGGCTATATTAAAGCCATTATACAACTAACAAAAGTGTGATCCTGATTGAAGTAATGACTACAAAAGAAAACTCATTAGTTTCTGTAGCCATTTGGCAAAATGTTTTTTGTTGCCTTAAGTATCTATAATAGATTATTTTGGCCTAAATGGAAAGTATGTTTGTACAACACAATATACACACTCAAAAAATCTTTCTTACAGTGAAATCTTCCTTACATTGTTGGCAGCTTTGTATTACTAAATATTTCTCAATCGGAAGGAATACATCAACACTTTGGATAAACAGGGAAAAATGTCAAGTACAGAAATTACTTGAATAAAATTCTGATGTCCTACTCAAAAAAGTTGAATTTGGAACACATTAAATATTAAACAGGATCAAAGCCATCAGATACAGAAACATGGTTTTAAGTACAGTGACTCTCACAATTTTTGGTGTGACAAGTTGCCACTTCTCTATCTTGCTTTTTCAAAGAAAATAACAGGTCTTGAACAGTTTTGTACAGAATAGTGGAATAGTGGTCAATATAGATTTGTGAGGTTGGTAAAGACCACAGTTTCTACACTCAGCTGTAACTGCTGCTAAAGGTACATTCACTCTGTATGTGTAGATATGAAAAAAATCTACATTTAAACTTAAAAAAAAAAAAACAATGAGAAAAAAACATCACAATGACCAACAAAGTGCAATTTTCTTGCTGGTGGTTTAAATCTTATAAACAAGTACTCTGGTTTAAATTATTAGGTTTTGACTATGATGGCACAGACACACAACACCCAGGTATCCATGACAACAATGATAAAGTAGAATTCTATTCCTTAGTCAGTGTGTGTTGGAATTCTTCTTTGCGATTTTGAGACAGAACTGTATGGCATTCATATACATCCATGGAAGGCCCCAGGCTTCACTCATGTGAATTCAAAGCTCTTGGCACCCGAGAGTTCTTTAAAAGTTTGCACTTGCCATATAATACCTCAGGAAACTGTAAAAGAAACGGACCTTGTAAATTCCATCGTAGCGGTTGCCCTCTTCAGGGGCATACTTGCTGATACGACGACCTTTCGAGCTGCGAACAACACGCACTGGTTTTCCAGCTCTCCAGTTCTTGGACTCGGCTCCATTTTTATCATTCAGAGGTGCATCACAGTTCAGTGCTAAAGCTCTAGAAAATAGGAAACAATACTACTATAATTATACTGTTAAGAATGTGATTACTAATGTAAATTATAGAAAATATAGTAATGTGGCACTTAAATTACAGGAAAAAATATGTATCTTTGTAAAACCTCGCTTCAGACATATTAACTCACTACCAACTACACCACTTCTTAAATCTGCCTCTGCTAAATACTGGAACCTGAACATTTTGAGAAGTAAAAGAGTACAAGATAAACCTAAAACAAAACTATAGCTGAATAATTCCCTAAAAGCTTTTTCAGACATTTCCAAAGATTCAAATAACCTATTAATAATACGTCAGACTCTTAACCGCCACCCCTGTGGATTGGTAGATGGCCAGATAAGCTGGCTGCTTGAGAGTTACTATTAAAAATAGGACTAGTAGAGTAGTCCATAGTAATCAAAGCAAACTAACTCTTTGAGGGCTGAATATTTTTTTTGGCATATGGCAGGAATGCGCAGCAGAGCAGCTACCAGCCATCAGAGCAGTCTTCACGCTGCTGCTGGAATTAAAAGGTGGATCTGGAAAGAGAATGCGCATAGCAAAATACTTTGCAGAAAACATTTTGTGTATTATTGCTGAATCAGACTCTGACTTATTCTGCACCGATTTTGATGTAAGTGATCTGGAGATCGAAAATGAAAATGATGTACCAGCATCAGCTGATTGGTCCCCAGCTAATCACAGTTCTGAATGCGTTCATGTACTGGCCGATAGCTGCGTGAGAATATGCGCGACAGTTATCCAGGAGCAACAGAACTTTACTATTCTCTGACATGCCTTGTTTTACTAAATTTTCTTTGGCACTGGGAACAAACGAATAATGGGACCACTTCGTAAAAATTTCAGCATCCATCCAGCTGTTCCTCTACAGAGAGGTTAATTATGCCTTTAAGGCACCATGGATTGGCAAATTTGCTGATCAAACATAAATACTTTACCTAATGAGTTCTTAATGCATTTGCACATACGGGCAGATGCTCTTTATGTAGCATGAACCTTTTCATTACCACCAGCCAAAGTACAATTTGGCAAACACTTCCACATTAATCCAGTCTCATCTGCATTATAAATCTGTTTTGCTGTCAAGCCATTTGTCTTCAACCAATTCACTAAACACATTATAAAATGAAGCTGCAGCTTCAAACTCCGCCGATTTCTGCTCACCTGCAAAGTTTATGAATGCCATGGCAAACCTTGGGCCGAGAAGGCCAGCCAATTGAAAATGGACACTGACTCTCAAAAATTTAAATCAACAAATACCAACCAACTATATTATAGACAAAGAAAGGGTAGATGAGGTTAGATTGTATATTTACATACATGAGAGACGTAGACAATCATGTGGTGTGGGAGGTGTGGCCTTAACATGGCCTACGCACCAAGGTTAAACGTACAATTCCACAAAATCTATTTTATTTTAAGTATTTCTTCGACTTTTTGCCGATTGCGTGAAGGTGCTGGTTGCTTGAGTTCCAGTTAACGGAGGGTCTGCTGTACAAGAAGAATCAATTATAAAAAGATGCAACTTAGTGGTAAAACTAATTATCGTCAGAGTAGGCCAGCTTTCACCTGGAAGCAAGCAAGATTTTCAGCCTAAAAGAGTATTAGTTATAATGTATAGCAAAAAAAGTAAATATCCGAATTTGAAAAATAAACAAATCTACAAATACTTTAATGTGGTTATTTGTTGCAGGCTGTGACACTGAGGTTATAAAGCAATAACCAAAAAAAATAAATAAAATGCAGGGATTGATGGATGGGATAAGAAGGCAAAGGCATTTTCCCCCTAAGTAAATATTAAAACACTTTATTAAAAAATATTTAAAGTTTGCATTAGGGTTATTGACAGCTTTTTGTTTATATTTAATACATTTAATTTGGCTTTCAATATTTTGATCTGATTTGACTTGAAAGTAATGCAAAAACTGCTTGGAAATAAATAAATTAAATTCTATCCTCCCTAGTCTGGTCAACACTGGCTTCCATAAGTATATTCTCTGACTTATTGTCAATTTTAATTACGAACTATGACACACTCTTAATAGTCGGTGACTTTAATTTTCATATCGACAATCAGTGTGACCGAAAAGTAAAGGAATTCATGAACCTCCTGGACTCTTTATTTGAGACAGCTCGTTAATCAGCCTACACATAAAGCAGGTCATACGTTAGACTTAGTAATTACTAAAGGACTAAAAGTTGATATAAAGCAGGTCATTGATATTGGTCTATCAGACCATTTTCTTTTACTTTTTAATATAGAAATAATGATAGAAAACACTCATGAGAAGCATATTGTTAAAAAATGCTTCTTTGACTCATCAGCAGCTTTAAAACTTACAAACATTCTAAGCAATCAGTCCGTTTATAGTGCCAACTATAATAGCGAGGATAATGTAAATAATAAGGTGGAAAGATTTAATACTAAAGTGAGAGCTGCTGTTGACATAGTTGCACCTGAAAAGACAGTTAAAAATCTTCTAGCATTGTTATATCATGGAAGACCCAAAGAGTGTCTGATTTAAAGAGAACATGCCGTAGAGCTGAGCGTAAATGGAGGAAGACTAAACTAACTATCCACTATGAAATATTAAAAGTTAAAATAACAGAATACAATAACACAGTCTGTCTTGAGAGGAACTGCTATTTCTCTAAGATTATAAATAACAATGCTAGTAATCCCAGTCTTATTCATGATGATTGATCGTCTGCTAAACCCAGGTAACTCAAAGGAATGCCTCCTAAGTACTTCCAGTAAAACCTGTGAGGCTATTGCTGTATTTTTCAATCACAAAATTAATGATATTAGAAATAACATAGTATATCTCCCCAACACTAAGGATCCTCCTAAACCCCAGTACTCAGTTATAAACAAATTAAACTCTTTCACTAGGATAGATTTACCTGATTTACATAAAATAATTTCTCAGCTGAAACCCTCCACCTGCGTCCTTGACCCAATACAAGCAAATTTTTTCAAAGAAGTATCAGGCATACTAATTGATAATATTATTGACATGGTAAATTCATCATTAGATACAGGAGTCTTCCCAGACTGTCTTAAGACTGTTGTAGTTAAACCCCTACTTAAGAAACATAATCTTGACCCCTCTGCTTTTGAAAATTTTAGTCCCATCTCTAACCTGCCTTTCTTAAGTAAAATTCTAGAGAAGGCAGTCATTATGCAGTTAAATGACCACCTCAATAAACATGCTATTCTTGATAAATTTCAGTCAGGTTTTAGAACAAATCACAGCACAGAAACTGCACTCGTTAAAGTAGTAAATGACTTGCGGGTAAATGCAGACAGAGGCCATTTATCTGTTCTCATCCTCTTAGATCTGAGTGCTGCATTTGACACCATTGATCATAATATTCTTAGAAATATTCTTGGTCAATGGGTGGGCCTCTCTGGCAGTGTCTTAAATTGGTTTGAATCCTACCTGGCAGGGAGAAAATTCTTTGTTAGTTGTGGGAATTACAACTCAAAGACACGATATCCTATATGGTGTTCCACAAGGCTCTATCATGGGTCCACTGCTCTTCTCAATATACATGCTTCCGTTAGGTCAGATTATCTCTCGGGGCATAACGTTACCACAGCTATGCTGATGACACACAGCTGTATTTATCAATAGCACCTGATGACCCCGATTCTCTTGATTCACTAACACAATGTCTGACTTGTATTCTGAATGGATGAATAGTAACTTTCTCAAGCTAAATAAAGAGAAAACTGAAATCTTAGTGATTGGCAATAATGGATACAATGAGGCTATTAGAAATAAACTGGATACATTAGGATTAAAAGTCAAGATGGAGGTAAAAAGCTTAGGGGTAACTGTTGACTGTAATCTGAATTTTAAATCGCATATTAATCAGATCACTAGGACAGCATTTTTTCACTTAAGAAACATAGCAAAAGTTAGACCTCTTATATCACTAAAAGTTGCTGAGAAATTAGTTCACGTGTTTGTTTTCAGTTGACTAGATTACTGTAACGCAACCCTCTCAGGAATACCCAAAAAAGACAAATCGTTTGCAACTAGTGAAGAATGCAGCTGCTAGAATCCTAACTAGGAAAAGAAAATCCGAGCACATTTCTCCAGTTTTGATGTCACTATACTGGGTTACCTGTGCCATTCAGGATTGACTTTAAAATTCTGCTTATGGTTTATAAAGCCTTAAATAATCTTGCCCCATCTTATATATTGGAATGTCTGATATCTTATATTCCAAATTGTAACCACAGATCCTCAAATGAGTGTCTCCTTAGAATTCCAAGAGCAAAAACTTAAAAGAAGTGGTGAAGCGGCATTCTGCCCTTATGCACCTAAAATCTGGAATAGCCTGCCAATAGGAATTTGCCAGGCTAATACAGTGGGGCACTTCAAAAAAACTGCTGAAAACACATTATTTTAACATGGCCTTCTCATAACTTCACTGTAATTTAATCCTGATACTCTGTATGTTCAATTCATTATAATAACTATTCATGGTGGCTCTAAAATCTGTGCTAACCCCTACTCGCTCTTCTGTTTCTTTTTCCGGTGTCCTTTTGGCATCTACTTTAAGCACCGTGATGTTCCAACAGTGATGGATTAAAAGCCAGAAGTCTGCATGACCATCATCATCAAGTCCGTCCGTGAGAACCCTAAATACAAAGAGGAGTATTTCATTTATGTTAGGTAGAATGCCCAGAGGGGACTGGGCAGTCTCATGGCCTGGAACCCCTACAGATTTTATTTTTTTCTCCAGCTGTCTGGAGTTTGTTTTTTTGTTTTTTCTGTCCTCCCTGGCCATCGGACCTTACTCTTTTTCTATGTTAACTAATATTGTCTTATTTTAATTTTTTTATTTTGTCTTTTATTTTTCTTCAATATTTAAAGCACTTTGAGCTACTTTTTTGTATGAAAATGTGCTATATAAATAAATGTTGTTGTTATATTTGGAACTCTAAATAACAATCAATTTGATAGATGATTTTCCCCTTTTTAAAATGATCATGTGTCTGTGATTAGGGTTACTCTGAATGTCAAAGTAACGTTCTCTTGACATGTTCTGTACCTTTTAAATGCTAAAACAAACAAGTGAGTGAAAGAAACTGGTTCTTTGAGGAGAATGTTTAGGACGGGTAAACAAAAAAGGAAACACTCCAACTACATGAATTTTAAAGGTTTATATTTATAAACTGTGAATTAATATTAATTGGGTAAATGCCCAGTAATTTTATATGTGAAGGTTAAAGTGTGTGGTGGATTGATGGCATTTTACTCTGGCTCTCACCCCCAGCCTGCCAGGAGGAGCCCTCCTGACAGCATGATCATGCCCAGAGTTCCAGCAGGGCATCATGGACTTTGTAGCGTTTATACACAGCCCGACTGGATACCTTGGGGGCCACCAGGCGTCGCTGTATGGGGACTCATAGGCTTGCATGTGCCCTATAACCCGGGAGTACGTCATAGTCATGTGACGGGAAGAAACGACGTGCTCCCGGGGTGAAGAAAAGGACTGTTTGCCCTAACCCGGAAGGAATAAGGAACTGTGGACTGATTGGACAGGAACACCTCTGGGTCAGGGTGTATAAAAGGATTGTGGGAAGGCCCAGACAGTGAGCTGAGCTGGGAGGTAGAGGGGCAAAGTGTCTGGGCGAGGAGGAGAGATTATTATTGTGGTTATTGATTTATGAGTGTAGAGTGGAGGGTGCTTTGTGCACTGTATAATAATAAAAAGTATAGTTATTATACTCTCACCTGGTGTTCAGAGTGGTACCTGAGGGTGTTAGAGGTGGCCCACGCCTCTATCGGCTGCACTGGCGTAGTCGGCAGGATACTCTGGCCGTCTGTTGGCAGGGGACCTGTACTTTATTAAATTTTTGTAGTGGCAGAGAACCCTAAGAAGGTCCCTCTTGAAACCGCGGAGGTGAAAACCCCACCCGCAACAAAGAGCGCTGCTATTGTGAGCCGTAAAATACAGCAGACCGCGATGGGGAAGAAATCTGGGAAGAAGACGGGATCTACCCAGAAGACTTCGGTCTCAGATGGGCTGGAAACGCTGTGGGCTTGCCTGACAGGTGGTGAGGAAGACTGAGCGCAGTTTGGAGCCGAACAAATCCGAGTGGGGCGACAGCTGGAACGTTGCAGGATTGCGACTCCCGAAGACTACTACAGGGAGTTGGAGCGGGATCAACTACGTTCCGAGGTAGGTGCTGGGAGAGCACTCAAACCGCCGGAGACTTTTACTTCGTGTTTTGCAGAGGCCTGTCTGCACAAAGCGGACAGAGAGCACGCCCGCCTCAGACCTAGGCAAGATGGCCACGACAAGAAGCCAGGCCAGTCTAGGAGTCCGCAGAGGGGAAGCCCATAAAGCGAAAGCCACCACGTGACCTTGCGCGATTGGGGCCAGGAAGACGGTCAGAGAGGATCCTTCGGTGAGGTCAGTAGTTCCCCGACGGATCCGAGCTTCCTGAAAGGGAAGGGGACGGCGAGCGAAGCAGTGCCACAATGTAGCAGGAATAAAGAGGAGCGGAAGTGACTGAACGGTCTGCCGACAAATTAAAAGAGGCAGATCGCAGTCCGCCGCTGCAGGCTACCCGTTCCTCTTCGGACTCCATGTCCCAGAAACCTCCGCGAAGCCCAGCAGAGCACGTGCCAGGAGCAGACGTGCTCATTGGTTCCCGGCCGGCAGGTGAGACGAATGCGGAAGCGAACTTACCTCCAGCCGAAATAACTAACTTTATGGACTTACGGGAGCTCGATAAATACCTCGAGCCCATGTATTCTGTCTTCCAGGGGTTGAAGGAACTGAAGGCTTGTTTGGAGGAGCTGGGAGCTACAGCCGAGGAGCCACTGAAAGGACTGATGGAATTCCTACGGTGACTGGGGCGAGAAGCTCCGCTGATGATCGATGCGGGAATACAGGTGAGTCCTGCCCGTATCGTACAGAACAAAGGGACACAGTGCGACTCGGCACCGCGATTAACAAGTAGCGGTTGTCAAAGAGCTGTGTGCCTGACACTTGAGCGTGCCACAATGACTGACTGGGTGGGGGAGGAAGCGATCGAGCCGAGGCATGCATGTGACGTGGCCTTCCGGAGCGAGTCACCTCTCCAGACCCCGACTGGTGTAATAAGGGCTTTGTCGTTGGTTACCGGAGGGGCGGGGGAAAGTGCCGATCTCCCCCGGTACAGCTAAACAGTGCTGTTACCCGGAGCGAGGCGGTACGAATGACGCCGCCTCCGAAACAACACAGAACAACGGGCGTGCAAACAGCAAAGAGGCTCTCTCTTTTCCATAGAGAGCCTCACGCTGTGCACAAGCCCCAGAGAAAGCAGGAGATCCCCGAAATAAACCGCGGGTCTCCTGACAAAATAAAGCAACGGGCGGAGAGCAGCAAAGTGGCCGTAAAACCCTCCTTAGCGGGGGAAAGGGTGGAGCTGACCGAATTCCCGAGATGTTTCAGGTCTCAGGAAGAGAGGCAACCAGGAGGACGTCGGCGGTGCTACAACTGTCAGTAACCAGGACACGTGTGGCAAGGTTGTCCCCAGAGAACAGGGGAGCGGTGGTATAGAAGATACACCGTTCCCCCAAAGTTCGCTGGGGGGTCTAGACAACGCTCCTGGAGGAGGGCGTCCCTCACGGGGATCGACGCTCCGCCCCAGTTGTCATCGCTAAGGGGGGGGAAACTGTGGTGGATTGCCGGCATTTTACTCCGGCCCTCACCCCCAGGCCGCCAGGAGGAGCCCTCGCGACAGCATGATCATGCTCCGAGTTCCAGCAGGGCATCATGGACTTTGTAGTGTTTATACACAGCCCTGTTGGATACCTTGAGGGCCACCAGGCATTGCTGTAGGGGGGCTCAAAAGGCTCGCATGTGCCCAATAACCCGGGAGTATGTCATAGTCATGTGACGGGAAGAAACAACGTACTCCCGGGGTGAAGAAAAGGACTGTTTGCCCAGACCCGGAAGGAATAAGGAACTGTGGACTGATTGGACAGGAACACCTCTGGTTCAGGGTGTATAAAAGGATTGTGGGAAGGCCAAGACAGTGAGCTGAGCTGGGAGGTAGAGGGGCGAAGTGTCTGGGCGAGGAGGAGAGATTATTATTGTGGTTACTGATTTATGAGTGTAGAGTGGAGGGTGCTTTGTGCACTGTATAATAATAAAAAGTAGTTATTATACTCTCACCTGGTGTTCAGAGTGGTACCTGAGGGTGTTAGAGGTGGACCACGCCTCGGTATCTGCTACAAGTGTTAAACTTGGTTTTGAGAACTGCACATCATCTTTAGATTTCATTTCAATCACTGAATAAATGAGAAGCTATTTAACTGTTAGAAATGCATTTAGTTTTTCCTCCCTAATTTACATGTTACATGAACCTACATCCGTTTTTTTTTTTCTTTCAAAATTTCTAAAGGAAGCTAAAATAACATATATCCTTGGTTTCTAATCTCTGGAACAACAATACGTACCCAGGTCTGTTTGTAAAGCTCTACTATTAACACTAACATTTAAGCTGAGGTTTAAAAAAATCATCCACTCCTGTCATGATTCCTTAAGATATTGCTAAACCTATTTGTTGCACTAGGATTCCAACCATCTAGTTCCATGATGCAGAATTGAATTGGTTACAAGTAAATGATTCTGAAATGTGCTTCAATTTACTGATCATTTTAGGTAATTCCTGCAGAACCAGACATTAGAGGCCTATTTTATGATGAATAAAACATATAGAAATAGTGTAACATATCACTAGTGAGAGGGGTGAAAAAAAAATAAATCAAGCCTAACAATGTCTAATTATGACATTGCTTAGAATGAATATCAGTAACCCCTGATTTTCAGATTCTGCACTTCAAATCTTAGACATCCTCCTCTATTGACGTTGTGCTGTATAAAGGTTTTTTTTTTTTTCCATAACATAACTAGCAAGGAATATTCACATTATAAGGAATTAATAATAAGAGCCCAGGCTTGTTTATCCCAATTTATTTAAAGTTAACTGTTTACTTTTAGGTACAAGTATACCAACAGACAGAAAACAAGACAATTTATGTTATATGATGCAGCTGATGATCGTTCTGAAAAAAGCTAAGAAATGTTATAGGTTTAGCACAATTTCTAAATACTGAATTAAATAAAACATTAACTAGTATTAGGTGTTAAGAGATCAGTTAGACAAACACAAAAATTATGAATTCTAACCTTACAATTCTTTTACACATTCTACTAAGTAAATTATGCCTACCTTATAATATTATTATTTTATTATTATTATTAATAATAATAATAGTTCATTACATGTATATACCTTGACTCATTAGAAGTGCACTTAAGTAAAGTATAAATTTAAATTAAATTGAAATTAAAAAGGTAAGGCTGCAGGTAAAGATTAAACTTTATAACCATATACAGTACAGGTAAAATTCTGTTATAACAAATATCTTTACAATGAAATTTTCATTACAACGAGGTATTTTTATGGTCCCAACAGTTTCCCCATATGACGCGAGTCTATAGAAATCTCATTACTGCGAAGTACATTCAGCAGATACTTTCATTATAACGAAGTGCCCAAAAGACCTTGAAATGCCTGAATGAATCATCCATAGAGCAGTTAGTTCTGTGGCTGCAGCTCACTTGTGTACAATGATCCCCAAACAGAAACATTAATTTTTTTTTTTCTTTCTTTGAACTTTCTTCGTACTGTTTTTTTTTTTTTTGCCCTTTTTGTTTCCTGTGGTTTTCAGTGATACCTTTTGATTATTACTCGTCAACAGTTAAACATCCATTGGAATTTAACTCATTGTCACCCTCCTATAAAAAACGGCAGACATGAAAAAAACGATAACAGTTCATAATAGAAAAAAAGCTTTACATTTTTGCAGCTCTCGATTGCGGCAAAAAAGACATTGCCAGTGATTTCGGAATTTTGCCATCGATGCTGTCAACTTCCTTGAAAGATCGAGCAAAAAAAGTAAAAAAATCTCGGGTTGCAAACGTATGTGAACTGCTGCTTTTGAAGACGTCAAAAAAGCAGTTTTTATGTGGTTCAGAGACGCTCGTTCAAGAAACATTCCTATTAATACGGCACTCATTCAAGAAAATGTGAGGTTTGTAAACTCTCTTGGGACCTCCCCCAACTAGACAGCACACCAAAGAGCGTCACAAAGTCTGATCTCCGCGTCTATGGAAGACTGTTTATCTGTTGCCAGGGCAATAGCTGGCTCAAAGATATTCGGCGTCTCCACCAAAGCAAACAGAAAAGATATCGATGGGTGATGCAGCCTGACTGCTGTGTCTGTGTATAGCAGAGAGGCAGATCACGCTACAATAAATAAGTGTGCTGTTCCTGTTTCAAGCTGAATAAAGTTCGTTCTCCTAAAGTACTGAGACTCCGCCTCGTGCTTTTGGGTGCAAGACAGGGACTTATAGTGTGACCCCGATCTTTTATGATTTGCTTCTGTGTCACTTCACTGCAGCACTATGAGCCTGTTTTTGCCCTGCCCTGGCAATGGACAAACAATCTTCCACAGACGCTGCAATCACGCTTCGGGAAAGTGTATTATAGAAAGGAAATGCTGAGAAAATTTCTCGTCAGCATAACTTGTAAGCAGGAGATTAAAATCAACACAAAAGAAGCTATTGAAATGATTGAAAACGCCTGGGCGCAAGTTAAGAAAGCACTATAGCAACAAATACAAAATCTCATTACAATGAAATGTTCGTTATAACAAAATATTTTTTTTAGGTCCCTGGGAGTTCGTTGTAATGGAATTTTACCTGTAATATGAATAATCTTCATATACAACTTTCAAGTATGTTGTGGAATGTAGTTAATTCATTACAGAAATGCAGATTATTTTTCTGTCTTTGTCAGACCTCACATTTATATCAACAGAACAATCTTCAGAGAAATAATGGATATTCAGCTAATTAACATCCTGTTGGATTAAGAGACCCATATACTAATATGTGGGAAAAGAGATATGAAAAACATGATTTAGTTTTACTACTATTGCAATTGCTTTGGAAAAACAGTCAAAAACTGGAATACGATAATGATACATCTGTGCATAACAGCATATTAATATTACAGTAACAATTTTACAGAAGAATATTTCACAAGTTAAATATGTAAATATTAAAGACTAGAAAAAAAGTTGAAATTGAGAAAAGCAGGTTCTAATTTGAAGGTCAGAATTTTTCATACAAACATAATCAAAAGGTTCCACATTTAAGGTGTCATGAAATATAATAAACGACAAACAATGTATTTTTAACATGCATGAAAGCAAAAGAAGTCAATTTGACCATACCTATTCATGTGGGTAAGAGTTTGATCAAAAGAATGCTCCCCAATCCGTTTATTTCCTGAGAGGTCACGTCCCCCACTTCCAGTGTAAGTGAATTCGTCTCCTCTGTCCTGTGTAATAGACCAGAGAATCCATCCATTGTTCAAGTACATTTTCCAATATAAGACTGCATGAAGCCACAGCCAATCCCAGGTAGCAATCGGCAGCAAATGGCAAGAAGTAAACCTGGTTCCCTTTTACACATACCCATATTTCACTCACACCAGGCTTATTCAGAGCTCCACTCAACCCAATAGACTGCATGAACTGTGACAGGAAGCTGAAACTCCCAAAAAATGGGGAGAAACTGTAAACTCCCATGATGAAGATACCTGCAGATGGAAATCACACCTGTATCCAAAGAATGTGAAAAAGCAACTCAATCTGTTGTTTTATTGGGCTAGCCCCAAAGAGTAATCCAAAGTGTAATAATGCATAAACATAATTACTGTGATATTATTGTAAAGATTATTTCTTTTTTTTTTTAGAAAAAAATGGCACGTGCAAGTTGCCAAAGACCAAAAAATCTCAGAGGGTAACCCTGAGAAATAAAAAAAAAACACACTATAATGAAAAAGTTGTATGTGATATAAAAAAAGTTAATAATCTTTTACATATACATTGCAGCTCACACAATTACAAGAGCACAAAATCATAAAAGATTACAATAGCAAAAAGACAGATAAAAAAATAAGACCACCTTATTTTGTGAAAGTAAAAAAAAAAATAAAGTATGCCTAATTTTGCATAATTGGTATTAAGTATAACAAATGTGCTAACAAGAACAAAAGCAATGTGGAAGACAGTTTTCATAAATAAGATACACAGAACAATATTGACAGATAGTATACAATTAGTCAGAAAACACTGATAGATTCTTAAAAGAAGTAACATATTACCTACTTGAACTTGTACTGCTTCCCAACATGGCTTCATTATATACTTAAATATCCTTATAGACATTTTGAAATTCTCAGGAAATGTTAAAAACATTCAGCAGTGGATCACACAAGGAGAGAATGCAAAGTCAAAGGAATCAGACAAAAAGAAAGAAAGCTTCTGAATTAAACCAGACTTTACAACTTTACCAGGCGAGGTGGTCTCCAGTGAATTTCCTCACAATGTTTATTTCTCTCTCTCTTGCTCCACCCTGTCATTGACTGTTCACCACAAATGTTCTCCTTACTCCAAAATGAAACTGCTAAATGGTTTAATTTCACCCTGAATCCCTCCCTGGGTCATTTCCAGGTTCTGAACAGCAACACCATACTAAAATTATATCTAGATAAAACTATATGTAGTATATTATACCATGTGTTTCTGCAGCCCTGGTCACTATATAGCTGTTACAGGAAGGGCATTTAAAGAAACTTCTGGGCTACCTTTCATTAAAGGTCAACACAGTTCCACTCTTCCTCCAGACTTCCAAGATATAACTTTTAAAAGGCAACATGGTTACAATATTCCAGTGTCATTCAATACATCCACTGGTAATGATGTACTACGTCCAACACAACACTTGGCTCAATACTGAGAAGACTACCCTCTAGCATCTTCCAGAGGTTTCTTCTCTACCTCTTTAGTGACTCCAAGTATATTCCCTTCGGGGTAACCACTACCTGTAGAAAGCCTGTTTTGCCTCACTGGAATACAGAAATTTGTCTTCTCTAAAGTCTGTTTTTGTTTCCGGATATGTATGACAATAAGCAAATAAGATATTTGCTATATAGTAAGCAGATATTTGTTTATATATAACTAATTTCTATAGATATAATATAAATGCTAATTGCAACTTGAAAGATAAAAAGCACAAGAACAGTGGTCTACATACATGAATTCATAAAATAAAGCATCTAATTATTCATCCATCCATCCATCCTCTTCCGCTTATCAGAGGTCGGGTCGCGGGGGTAGCAGCTTAAGCAGAGAAGCCCAGACTTCCCTCTCCCCGGCCACTTCTTCCAGCTCTTCCGGGAGAATCCCAAGGTGTTCCCAGGCCAGCCGGGAGACATAGTCCCTCCAGCGTGTCCTGGGTCTTCCCCGGGGCCTCCTCCCGGTTGCATCTAATTATTCACCATGTTAAATGTTGTTTAAAAATTTGAGCAAGACAGGTAGAATAAGACCCATAATGATCAGGTTAGGACATAGTTATTTTGATAACTTCTTAAGAACACAGTCCAGTGATAAATGTAATTATGGATGCTTAACAAGCTAACTAGGATCAGTCTAAGGATGATAGTCTAGTTGATTTAGGTAATCCTAAGGTTTTACCAATGTATCTAATGGTTTGATTCTGGTTTTTCAGCCTCATTACGGGTTCTTTGACTTTCCTTCATTGGTGTAGCTCTTCATGTCATGCTGAATAGTGGCAACTAGAGACTCCAAATATTAGAAGCAAGCTGAGGTATGTTGTGCCTGCACTAATAAAGCAATGAAACACACCTGAGTAATCACAAACACCTTTGATGTCAATTGTCACAAACATTATGGTGCCCTGAATATATCCATTTATTTAAAGTGTTGAAATCTCTACATGCTGTAACCCAAATGTATGCAAATACGTTTAAATTAAAGTCTTCAGTGTGCACTTTAACTATGTCTGAATTTTTAATGTGTAATTTTAAACTGTGGATCAGAGAGGTAGAACAAGGGAAAATGTGCCTTTTTCCCCCAAACATTATGGAGGGCACTGTAATGTGTACAGAAAAGTACTTATTTAATTACATAGTACATCTTACACATCTGATTAACTAATTAATCAATACATATATATGTTTATATTTTTTAATTTTATAGGATGAATGTGAGCTGAATGAAACTTCAAAATTTGTAACAAACAGGAACAGTTAATAGTATTTTTTTTGTTTCATTTCCTAATATTAAAAATATATGAAGTCATTGAACTTATGTTTTATGGCAGTGGTGTGCAGCCTTTTGGCTGAAACAATCCATTTAAGAAGAGAAAAGCCATGGAGATGGAAGCAGGTCCAGCAATTCATAAGCGAAAGAACTCTTTCACCAACTACATAAACGCTCAGGACAACTTTCATCCAGCAGAAAAGAACCTCAAGACACTTCTTGCAATGCTTCATCCATAACTAAATGTAACAATGCCAATAAGCACAGATTGTTAGGTGTAAAAAGCCTCAAAAAAAGAAAAAGTGCTGTATGTATGCTACCTTTTCAAAATGCATTTATTAATTTTGTTTATTTTATAGTATATTGTTGTACAATTATATTAACATCTCTTTTTTATCATTTACATTAACATATATCTTACATCTTGGGGGCAGAAATTAAACTGGGCTTAAACGCTAAAGTACATCATATGAAAAAGAATTGTGAGTTAAGTAGAATTGTCACTGCCCACAATGAGACAGCAAATAGAATTAAGACACTAAACAGGAATCTGAGTTGCAAAGAAAGTTGTGTGAAGCCTCATTAGGCATAAATGGGTAGATTAGGCCTCCATATTAATGACAATCACAAGTATTGGTTTATACAGAGTAGTATACATAAATGTAATGAGTTACCAAGTAGTGAAATTGATAAAATTAATTTATAAACTGCAAATGCTGACTTCATGATATGTTTCAAAAGCTTGGTAAATACAGATTCCTGTCAAAACTTTTCTGATGTGCATATGTTCAATTATACTTCTTAAATGTGTTCACATTAACAGTTATACTTCTCTTCAGAATATACTAGCATAATGTAAAGATGACTTCAAATATGAGAAAAGTTAATCAAAAATAACAAGGATTTAAATGTTTACATTACATTTGTTAAAGTTCATTAGTCTTCTGGCGAATGATTACATTTTATCCTGTTTTAGGTTTGATTGTCACAAGAAATATATGTTGCAATATGAAAATTAAAAAGTAGTGCAATCTTAAAAAGGATACATTTTTTCAATTAAACTTAAAATTACTCACTTAATGAAAATAAAGTATCTCATTAAGAAATGGAGACACAAGAAGATGCACACCTAGATGTGCCTAACAGGAATATTGCCCTTCACTGATGGTCACTGATAAACATATCATGCCTTTGTAGGTTGGGAAGCCAATCACTAGAGTGATATGACAGTCGAGAGCATACTTTGGATTTGGCAACAAACATGCAAACTTTAGAGAGTAATGTGGCCAAATAGGTAATACAGCTGCCTCACAAAACTAAGACACTTTTTTGTAAATTTTCCACATTTCTTGAGTGATGAAATAAGCATCACCTATATTTCAAATGCATAAAGCTTCTCCTTGTATGGAGGTTCTAAACTGCAGAACAGTTAATGTATGTACTGAATATGGATTCCAAATAGTGTATAATCAAAACAAAACAAAAGTTGAAAATTCGCTGCTTCAAGTACTAGGTATTGTTTATGGAAGTTTTTATAACCATATTTAGTTTCAGATTAATACAAATATTAATTGAAAAAAAGTACCAAACATCCTATCTCTGCACAATAAACTGAAAGTAAGAAGCAAGTTCCTTGCTTGAAGAACCCACCACTTCATCTTCAAATCCTCCAGCCAAAACCAAGGAGTATGCTCCATCATTGCTACGTCCATGAATTCCTCCTACATGTGGCCTGTGAACACCTGCTTCGCTCACCTTGAAAAAGAGAAAGAGGATTATTAAACTTCCTATTTTCAATGTTTGTGAAATATATTTAAACTTAAAGATTAGAAAAAGGCTGCTGGTTTTAAACAAATATATAAAATTTGTGTTACAAAAAAAATAAGGATTTGACCTGCGCACAGAAAAGGAAAATACAAATTTTATATTATAATACATATAATACATAATACATGTCTTCATTGCAAGTACCATGAAGGAGCACCAGGACTGAACCAAATGATCAGTATCAAAAATCGTATTGGACCAGCAATAAAACAAAACAGTTTGCTTATTTTTTTTTAATCACCATCGTTTGCTATTCTACATACTAACACAGCTGGGTATAAATTGTGCTACATATATAATATACAGTCTGCAGAGAACTTTAACCTAGAAGACATGTATGTATTGAATGTATTCAGTAATTAGCTGTGTGTTACCTGTCTTCACCTCAAAAACATTTCTAAGACAATGGGGCTCAATTATACTACTACTTGTCTGATAATCAGAAGTATCAGACATACTATGTAACAAACTAGGTACTTTTTTGTATACAATATTTGCAGCTGTTTTCTTTCGTTTTTTAAACCCGGACTAATATTATCACTGTTGCTCACTCAAGCAATTTTGTCCTGAACATGTTTCATACAACTGCACATGAGTAAAACATTCCTTCCATAGGTCAACTGCTGCTTTTCCTAGTGACTGACTTTGGATTTTGAGTATTTATGTTCTGCAGTTGTGAAAGAGCACTCCTTTCTTGAGCTAGACAGTCAGACAGCTCCTTCCAAACATATGTAAAAACGAATGATGATTTATTTATTGCACCACCTCTTTAGCATACTATATGGTTAAAACAGAATAATAATGAAATAAAGAAAGTAAACATCTGAGAGTTCAGATCATAAAGGTTAAGTTAAATAATATAATATTACTCGAAGGTGAAAAAAAGCACTAAACGATACTCCTCAAGGAATATTACTAATTAAAAATGTACTCAAGTAAAGGCATATGACATGGAAACTACTCAGGTAGAATATACACAGCAATACAACACTTTCTATTTATCATAACTATCATTTGAGACAGCAAAGACTTCAATACAGAGAAAGGAAAACCTTGCATTTTTGCAAATAATTTGCATTAGTAGACACACAAATTCAAAATAGTACTGACATCCAAATGACAAAACGCTTTTATATCACTTTGACATTAGGCAAGTACAATCTACACAGCACTAGCAAACAGGAGCAAATTTTTAAACCTCAGCTTCTTGTAGGTGTCCCAAACTTCCTCAAAATATGTAGACAGATGGAGAAGGAATTGTTTCAATAAAAAGTATCAATGATCACTGTTGACCTGACGTGCTTACAGTGTACAGGTCATGTTTATTTTGTCAGTTGTTACTTGAAATAAGTGCTTAGACAAATAAAGCACTTTGTCATCTACTAGTTATGTGTGGCATCAATATACAGTCACTTGTAAAAGAATACAGATGTTGCCATCAAACATTTGTGCCACCACTTATCCGTAGGTGTACAAGCTTGACAGGTAGTTAGTGAGCAATCACCATCGAAATTCTCAGTGTTAAGCTTTTTGCTACAGTCAAGGAAACAAATGCATTGCTCAAAAAAGGACAAAAACATTATCTATATTCTTACACAGAAAATTACAGTTAAATATACCAAATGTATCAATATACATTAAGAAAACTAGGGGTCTCTGCCTCCTGTTCTCTTTGCTCGCCCACCCCCAGGTTTCGTTTACCAGATATAAATTTACAATTTAAAGAGACTATTTTCATGGAAATTGTTACATATGCATTATTTTCACTTTTACTTTAAAACTTTTTTAAAAATAATACAGTACTTGTCCTTTTATTTCTGGCCCTGGGCATGGTTAAATCTTTCTCACAGGACATATAACGCTGCTCGCGTTGTGAAGGGGGTGGCTTAACGGTTAGATCATCTTCTGGCTTGCTGCTGCTGGCGAGCTGAGTCTTCTGCTTGTTGCTTGTCGTTGTTTTAAGAGCTGAAAGCACATGAAGCATTTCTGCCAAAAGCATTCCAACAACTGTTAGGTTAGATATCCATGAACTGGTTTTAAATGTTGTCTCACTGCCTTGTCTCGTGTAACGTTAAAGTGTTTCTTGCGGGATGTCAAATTGTCTTACAAGAAGATCTGCCAAAAGTATTCCAACAACTGCTAGGTTAGATGTCCATGAACTTGTTTCAAATGTTGTCTCACTGCCTTGTCTTGCGTGACGTTAAAGTGTTTCTTGCGGGATGTCAAATCGTCTTCCAAGATGATCACGTCCTGTCTCCCTTCCAAGAATTTTTTTTTTTTATAATAGAGAGATGTTTACACGTATAGGAAATAATGTTCTAAATGCTCATGCACTGAAGGTAAACACATTTTTTTTAAAAATGCTGCTTGTTATAGTTTATCTCTTTGGATAACCAGGCAATTGTTTGTTCACAACCATGGTGGCAATCAGAATTTTACTGTGGTATTTTTCATTTCAGTCAACTATGCTCTTATCATATATACTGTATTACTTTAAACATCCTGCTAGTTTAAAAAAAAAAAGGAAGTGTTCTCATATGCAGGTAACTTCATAGTGTTTGGGAAGCATAGTTTATACTGCATAATAAAGCTGCTTTGTTTTATGTCTGTGAGACTGAACGGCTTTACTAAGTTTAGACAGGGATTTACAATATCTTTATAAAGAGTGCCAACACTGATGCCATTATACCAAGAGATTTCCACTGCATCCTCCATTGCACAGGTATCTAAGTAGCATAAAGACATGGCACACTAGATTTAAAGCAGGGACTTTCACAGCTTATGCTTGGTTATTGATCAATATACTAGGCTATTATACCATAGTATGCTGTGATGCACCCATTTACGCTGCCACAGAGAACTGCAGGTTATTTTCTAAAACACTTAGCTCTGCTTGACCTCCAAACTCAAAAAGATTTGTGTACAGTCTTACTTTAACTGGCCGCTGTGAGCTTCGCATTATGAACATTGCCAATAAATTGTACTTTGTAGTAATCTACCTTGGAAAAAATAATGAATCAGAATGTATGCTTTTAGCATTAAACATACATGTTTCCATGTGTTATAAACAGTACAAAAAAATGAAGTGAATAGTTCAAGATGGTGCCGACTGGTGTGGCTGGCCACCTGCTCGTCTCGCTAATCTATGTTTTAACTTTGTTTTTATGTTTTAGTTTATCCCAACGGCCACTGTCCTACAATCGTGATTCTTTACTTAACATATTTTCTTCCTTGCTCTCCTCTCAATTTTCATCTCCTGATGGGATATTATGTGAACCTCCACGTTTGTTTTATTCATCTCCTCACTTCTTCACCTGGACACCGGTGTTCACCTGTATCAGTGAGTTGAATGCCTCTTGGACACGCAAAAGCACCCGCACCCGCTGTGGGAAAAGAGCCGGTAATGCTGTTAAACAACGCCGACTCTGCTGTTAAATAACGCCGACTCAAGTCCCAGAGCTTGGATTCCTGATGCCTCTGAGTTGTCTAAGACTCATCTTCTCCTGCATAGGACTCCATCCCTGGTCCATGGGCACTGGATACCGGATTTAATTTCTCCATTTCAAGGTGGCATCACTCTTCCACGGTGTGCCCTCGGGCAGTAAACGCTGCTAAACTTCGCACACTCACCCGTGCTCACCCTGCAAAAAGCTCTTCTACTTCTATCAAGGCTGCTCTCTTGAACATGAGATTAGTGTCTAATAAAACTTTTATTCTGCAAGACTATTATCTCAAATAATCTGGATTTCTTTTTCATCACTGAGACCTGGATTGTAAATGGTGACTCTTCATGTTTTACCGACTTGGTACCATCAGGTTATTCATTTTTAAATTCTCTCAGTGGCTGACTTGTTGTGGTGGGTTCATTGCCACTGTTTTTAAAAGTATGTTCTTGTGTCAGAGCCTTACAAAGGGTCCATTTAGTAGCTTCGATCTGCAACTTTTCGAAGTGTGCAGCTCCCCTTCTTTGTTTGCTGTGGTTTATATGATCTCCTGGCTGATATTACCCTCTCCCATGACAAAGTATTTATTGTTGGTGATTTTAACATTCACGTTTGTTGTCAATCAAAAACTTATTAACCAAAGGTTTCATCACTATTGGACTCATTTGATTTTGTCCAGCATATTAATACGCCAACGCACTCTCTCGGTCATACCCTTGATCTCATGCTTACACGTGATATTTCAGTTAATAATATTGATTTATGTGATGTTTCTTTCACTGATCACTTTTCTATAATGATGGATTTGACTATTACTGTTGATGTCCCGACTACTAGTTGTCCCCCACGCTGCTCACGCTTTCTAAATTCTTCTGTTATATCTGATTTTAAAACCATAGTCTCTAGTCTTGATGTGCATGTCCAAAATGATTCTGTCTTAAAATTTAATTCTTCTTGCAAAACAGTTTTAGACTCAATTGCTTCACTCAAGATACACTGTAATAAGGGAAGACCTGATCCATGGCTAAATGAAACTATGCGATTGCTGCGCCACACCTGTCGAACAGCATTGGAAAAAGGATGGCCTGATTGTTTCTAAACAGATCACTATTCAACTTCCAGGCTGCAGTTAAGAAAACTAAACAAGACTTCTTTGCTGATTTAGTATCCCGTCATTCTAAGAATCCTAGGATCTTATTTAATTCAATTAAAGCGGCCATTCACCCTCGTTCTGTGATGGGATTAAATAGTACTGTTCACTCATGTGAGCAGTTTCTTTCATTCCTTGTCAGTAAAACTGATACTATCCGCTGTTCAGACTGGCTATGAACTTCCTACTGTTAAACAGGGCATTGCCTTGGAATCTTTTGATCTTGTCTAACTTTCACAGTTAAAAAGAATGATTTAAACCCTTAAACCAGCTCTCTGTCCTCTTGATATTGTACCACCACGCCTCGTAGTGGAAGTCTTTGATGTTTTGGGTCCATCTTTACTAGCAATTAACAATGATTCTATTAGTGAGGAATCTGTGCCCTCATTTTTAAACATGCTGCGGTGCGTCCCTGTCTAAAAAAGGCAGAATTAGATCCTGGTGTTTTGGTGTTTAATTTCCTAACTGCCATTTCTGGCTAAAATTTTAGAAATAATTATTTATAATCAATTGGTTGATCACCTTAACTCCAATAATTTATTTGAGATCTACCAATCTGGCTTTAGGCGTTATCATGGTGTTAAGAAGGCCCTCCTAAAAGTATTCAATGACATCTCTATTATTACTGACTCAGGTGGTGCTGCATTCCTGTCTGCTGCCTTTGCTACTACGGACCATGAGATATTGCTGTTGCAGCTTGAAGATCTTGTTGGGCTTAAAGGGGCTGCTCTTAATTGGTTCAGGTCATATTTAACTGGTAGACACTTTTCAGTGACTTTAAATTCCTCTTTTTCATCTATTGCTCCTCTTAAATATGGTGTTCCTCAGGGATCCATTTTGGGTCCTCTTTTATTCTCTATATACCTTCACCCTATTGGAGCTATTTTTAGGAAATTTAACATTTCTTTTCACTGCTATGCTGATGATACTCAGGTTTATATTCCTGTCTGCAACTCTGCCATAAAATCAACTGCACAACTGTCTTTCTGAACAAAGATCCTGGATGTCTAATAATTTTCTTGATCTGAATCAAAATAAAATGGAGGTGCTTATAGTGGGTCCATCAGCTAAAGCCCAAATTGGGCTTGGATTTCTCGGCTCTTTCTCTGTCTTTTGCAAACCTCAAGTCCACAATTTTAGTGTTATGTTTGACAGTCACCTCTCTTTTGAAAAACAGATTAATACTGAGAGTTGCTTTTTTCCAGCTTCGTCTATTAGGTAAGATCAAGCCTCTTTTTATTTTCTAGGGATCTTGAGAAAGCTACTCATGCTTTTATCTTTTCTCACCTTGATTACTACAACTTGCTGTATTCTGGGATTAGCAAATCCCTAATATGCAGGTTACAGTTGGTCCAGAATGCTGCTGCTCGCTTCCTAGTTGGGGCAAGAAAGTATGATTCTGTTTCTCCAATATTAGCTTCTTTACACGGACTGCCCGTCAGTTTTCGAATTGATTTTAAAATCTTGTTGCTAGTTTTTAAATCTTTACATGGTCTTGCTCCTGCCTATTTATCCGAATTGTGTGCTTTACACCAGCCATCTAGAGTAATTAGATCTTCTGGTCAGTTGTCTCTTGTTGTCCCTTGTACTAAGTGTAAAACTAAGGGGAACAGAGCGTTTGCAGCTCCTACTCCTCACTTGTGGAACTCTTTACCTCATCACATAAAGGAGTCGTCTACAATTGAACTGTTCAAAACAAGATTAAAGACTCATTTCTATTCACTTGCATTCCGTTGACCTTCAGTAATACTGTTGGTTTCCTCATTGTGATTATGTAACATTACTTCTATGTATTATTTATTTCATTTATGTTCATTGTGACATGTGGGTTCTGGCTCCACACTCCCTTTGATGTTTGGAAGCACTTGAACCCAACACCGTCGATGTAACGTAACCGAGTGAGCTAGTCAGTGAAGGCAATAATTGAGCATCTGAGCAAGGGGATGGTTAAAAGTGAAATAGTGCTTTTATTAAAAAACAGTCTATCAAAACAAACAGCGTTCAAATAAAGTGCAGTTCGTTCATCATTAAATAATCCAATAAAAGGTGGAGGTTAAAACCAATAGAAAAACACAATCCTTAAAAACCAGAGGTTAAAATCTTCTTTAGGAAGCAGTCTTAAAAACAACAAACAAGCTCGGTGCTTCTTTTCTGTTAGCGTCTCACCTGCTTATCCCGTTTGGGCTTAGCAGCAGGCAAGACGCTCTCTGCAGCTGCCCTCCTCTACACACTCCAGACTGGAGACCTCCCGATCCCTGACTTCGGTTTGGCTCTCATCCCAGTCCCCGAGACTTGATATCCACCAATGACCAGGACGCACACATTGGGGACTCCACCACCAAGCCTCCCGACTTCCGCTGCCTTTCGCGCCTTCTGCGGCTCATCGCTTACACCAGGTTACTCCCGCTATATGGTCGCTCAGCGGGAGCAACATCCACTCAAACACCCAGGTGACGGCCTTACACCCAGCTTCCTCACAGCTGCCAGCGATCGAGCGCTCGATCGCGCGCTCACCATACCGCACGCACCGCCTGCTTCCTCGCTCCCTGTAACCTCCGTCCTCTTTTCCTCTCTTTTTTGATCTCGATCTTTTTTCCATTTTTCCAACCCTCACAACCGACTCGCGCTTCTTTTTAAATGACGAGGGCCACAGCAGCTGCAGCATTAGCCATGGGACAATCACGAATGTGGGCAGTTCCTCACCTGTGCACTCGATGAGAAACGCCCACCATACGGATCGTCCCGTGGCCCACTATGGCCCAACGTCCCCTCGATAAGCCGCGATCATTTATTTAAAACGAATGGCTTTTGCACAATGAGCTGTGGACCCGCTACACCACATTCATATATTTTATTTCTATTTATGTTATTTGTACTTTTTCTTTTATTCTATTATTGTAAAGCACTTTGGCCACAGCATTCCTATGTTGTTTTAAATGTGCTATATAAATAAATTGACATTGACAAGTGTGTATAATTTTAAGTAACTGCTTAAATACAATGTATAATTCTGTACATTTTAAGCCATTCTAATGTTATTTTTTCTTTTCACTTTGTAATGTTAATATATAATTACTTATTATGAAAAGAAAACAACATTTGGAGCATAACTTAAATATTCACGTCATCAGAAGAGAAAAACCAACCAATATTCTTGCTTCCTCAATAAAATTATATTACCTGTACTCTGAACTTCCAAGTTGCTCCAACTGGAACACCAGGTATAGGCCCATAATGATTAGATGGAACAATCGTGCATTCCTTTGTACGTCCCACACAAGCCATTCCCTATGACAAGGATCAAAGGAGATACAATGAGTGTCTAAGAACTTTACTGCTAAAAATGCAGAAAATATGCAATTATTAAAATCAATAACAAAAATTTGTGAACAGTCTTCTATTAAAAACACTTAAAGATAGGAAAGGTGCATTTTTATAATAGTATATGAGATTACATAAAACTTAAAGGGTTGTGAAAACAGCACTTTTAACTTATTAGAAAAATATCACATACAATGAATATCAAGAGTTGAACCTCATCTTTCTTTATTTTGTTCCATATGTCTTAATGTATAAAATATTACTATTATTTTACTTTTCATAATGCCAATGTATGACAGCACAAAAACTGTGGCTTCAAGAAAGACTCATTCATCAGAACACCACCATAACTTTTTTTTTTTATTTATTAAATTTCTTTTTTTTTATATAACTGCCACCTCTCTATGCTAGAGATAGTCTTGATCTTAGCTATTACTCAAGTAAGCATAGTATGTTTAACCTCCTAATCCAACCCTTACCTCTGTGTACGATGTTCCCCATGCGATATCAAGGTCTGGTGAGGTTAGGTTGGGAAGCATGCATTGGTATAGTGCGGTGCCGCACTCACCACGTGACAGAACAGCTTGGGATCCTGGTTGGAAAACCCCCAGGCAGACAAATGGTCTAGTCCCACCCTCCAGAAATGACTGACTATCTGTGTGCTGCAGCCAGGTGTTACATGAGCATCCTCTTAGCCTGGTCCAGCCACTTACAGTGGGATGCAAAAGTTTGGGCAACCTTGTTAATAGTCATTATTTTCCTGTATAAATCGTTGGTTGTTACGATAAAAAATGTCAGTTAAATATATCATATAGGAGACACACAGTGATATTTGAGAAGTGAAATGAAGTTTAGTGGATTTACAGAAAGTGTGCAATAATTGTTCAAACAAAATGAGGCAGGTGCATAAATTTGGGCACCACAAAAAAGAAATGAAATCAATATTTAGTAGATCCGCCTTTTGCAGAAATTACAGCCTCTAAACGCTTCCTGTAGGTTCCAATAAGAGTCTGGATTGTGGTTGAAGGTATTTTGGACCATTCCTCTTTGCAAAACATCTCTAGTTCATTCAGGTGTGATGGCTTCCAAGCATGGACAGCTCTCTAACTCACACCACAGATTTTCAATTATATTCAGGTCTGGGGACTGAGATGGCCATTCCAGAATGTTGTACTTGTTCCTCTGCATGAATGCCTTAGTGGATTTTGAGCAGTGTTTCGGGTTGTTGTCTTGTTGACAGATCTAGCCCCGGCGCAGCTTCAGCTTTCTCACTGATTCCTGGACATTGGTCTCCAGAATCTGCTGATACTGAGTGGAATCCATGTGTCCCTCAACTTTGACAAGATTCCCAGTCCCTGCACTGGCCACACAGCCCCACAGCATGATGGAACCACCACCATATTTTACTGTAGGTAGCAGGTGTTTTTCTTGGAATGCTGTGTTCTTTTTCCTCCATGCATAACGCCCCTTGTTATGCCCAAATAACTCAATTTCAGTTTCATCAGTCCACAGCACCTTATTCCAAAATGAAAGCTGGCTTGTCCAAATGTGCTTGAGCATACCTCAAGTGGCTCCGTTTGTGCTGTGGGCGGAGAAAAGGCTTCCTCTGCATCACTCTCGCATACGGCATCTCCTTGTGTAAAGTGCACCGAATGGTTGAACAATGCACAGTGACTCCATCTGCTGCAAGATGATGTTGTAGGTCTTTGTTGCTGGTCTTTGGTGCTGGTCTGTGGGTTGACTCTGACTGTTCTCACCATTCGTCGCTTCTGTCTATCCGAAATCTTTCTTGGTCTGCCACTTTGAGCCTTAACTTGAACTGAGCCTGTGGTCTTCCATTTCCTCAATATGTTCCTAACTGTGGAAACAGACAGCTTAAATCTCTGGGACAGCTTTCTGTATCCTTCCCCTAAACCATGATGGTGAACAATCTTTGTCTTCAGGTCATTTGAGAGTTGTTTTGTGACCCCCATGTTGCTACTCTTCAGAGAAAATTAAAGGAGGAGGGAAACTTACAGTTGACCCCCTTAAATACTCTTTCTCATAATAGGATTCACCTGTGTATGTAGGTCAGGGGTCACTGAGCTTACCAAGCCAATTTGAGTTCCAATAATTAGTTCTAAAAGTTTTGGAATCAATAAAATGACAACGGTGCCCAAATTTATGCACCTGCCTGATTTTGTATGAACAATTATTGCACACTTTCTGTACATCCAATAAACTTCATTTCACTTCTCAAATATCACTGTGTGCGTCTCCTATATGATATATTTAACTGACATTTTTTATCGTAACAACCAACGATTTATACAGGAAAATAATGACTATTAACAAGGTTGCCCAAACTTTTGTATCCCACTGTAGGTCGACAATAATGAGGATCGTGCGAGCTGGATCACCCTCTGGGAATCGTGCAACATGTCTGTGGTGCCATAACTGATGCTCCCTCACAATGCAGGTGATGTGACTTGTATGGGAGTCCATGAGCAACCATGCATTCAACACAAAGTCAAACCAGCAATACCCAAGGGTATTCCAAAGAAAGACAGTACCAAAGAAGCCCAGCCTTTCTCAATTCACTAGCGTCCATACAGCAAAACAGGAAGCACAAGGACTCTAAAGACTAGGACCTTTGTCATTTTGCAAAGATATTGGGATGCCGCACACCCCTTTCCAGTGGTGTCATGACCTCCTATGCTCTCCCAATCCATCTACTGATTTCAAAGGAAAAGTAACCAGAGACATGAAAGTCACTGCCGATGTAAGTAAACCTCTTGACAAAGTCAATACTCTTTCCGCAGACAGACACACTGCTGATGGCTGAGCCCAAGAGGTCATTAAAGGCCTGGATCTTGATTTTTACCCAGAACACTCACAAGCCCAGACACTCTGACTCCTCACAGAGTCTCTTGAGAGCCCCGATCAGAGCCTCCATTGACTCTGCAAACATCACAGCATCGTCGGCAAAGTCAAGATCAGTGAATCTCTCTTCACCAACAAATGCCCCACAACTTCTCGACCCCAGATCCTATTGAGGATGACCCTACCAAGGACCTTACATGATAACGAGAGCAGCATTATCCCCCTGTAGTTGCTGCAATCCAGGCGATCACCCTTCCTGTAGGGACAACAAGTCCTGTTTTCCAGTCAGTTTGGATAATGCCCATCTACCAAATGGAAGCAAAGTTTGCTTTCAAGGCCAGGAGGACAGCTTTACCACCAACCTGGAAAAGTTCACCCCAGACACTAAACATCCCTGCAGCCTTCCCTACCCTCTGCTGGTTCACCATGTGTGCAATCTTAGAGAATTTGTGAGATTCATAGCTAATTGGAGAATCAGCCTCAAGAACCATGGACTTACGAGGTATCCAACGTCCTAGTCGGAGGATCAGCTTTAAACAGTTGCTCAAACTAGCCAGTCCAGCGGGTCAAAACTGCAGTGTCATCCGTAACTTTCAATATCATGGCAGTTCTGTCAGCCGCCATGATGTCAAGACACAATACTAATGGACAGTCAACATGATCTACAGTGATACATCCCTGTAAATATTGTCCTTAAAAGAGCAGTAGTTTTTTCCTGTAGTGGAATTGAGAAGAACACTTTGAAACAGAAGAGTAGGCATGTTTATGCGTTTCCCCTGTTCCTAAATGAGATGTCAGAAGAATGCACCCACCACTCCCTAATTAGGTCTGCAGAAGGAAGTGACATTGTTTGAAAGAAATAAAAATACAGTGAGTTGTTTTGCAGGTTTTAAAATGAAATAATTCAGCCTGAGAATTATTAATCATTTTATAATCATTTTGTTCCTGTACATTCACATTGAATTTGAAATTACACATTGTTTCAGTATGTCGTGTTACCAACACGCAAACATACACACAGTGCTTTTCATGTATATTATAAATCTTTGTAGATTACATTTTTATCTATTAACATAAAGTGGGGACCCCCACACTGATCTTCAAAAAACACTTCTAACATCACCTAAGATAACATTCCTTACAGTATTTTTCACTGCTTTATCCACTTAAGTCAATTTGCATCTGCACACTGCTTTGAAATCATACTGTTTTGCACTGTCCTCTCACTGACTTTGCTGCAGTTCAAAAATAGCCTTTGACTTCTTGAACAGAACAAACAATTCTACAGTATTGCTGTCCAAATAGGCAAAACCATTATTTAAATTCCAAAAATGATAAGAATATATTTGAATACATTAAAACATATCTTAAATATTCTTGATGCTACAGTAAAGAGCCACTTGCTCTCCCTTTTGCTTCTAGAGTCTGTATTCTTAATTTACAGGTGTAATGCATGTTATTTTCATTTTAGCAGAGTTCTCTTTCTTTGAGAGCGGGCAATCAACTTTGTTAAAAGGCTGCTGAAAAATTCCACTTTTTAGAAAATGTTCAGTTTTATTTTCAGCCAATCTAGTGGGCATACAGTGCACGGTCCAAGATATGCTATCAATCACCAACAATGCATCAGTCATCAGCTTTACATGGATGATGTCATGTCAGGCAGTTCACTAGAGAGGAGCATCAACTCAAACAAGCCCTGATAGCCATCAAAGGTTTTAGTGATGACATCAGAAAGAGTTGGGTTTGGATAGCTGCAGCACTCAAGCGTTCAATGATGGCAAACATGTCAAAAGGAGAACTCTCCAGCTGAACAACAAGACAGGTTTCGTAGCCTGAGCCAAGAAGATAGCAATAAATACCTGGGCAACAATGAAAACAATGATATTCAACACATTAAGTTAAAAAAGAAGATAGCAAAGGAATGCTGTCAACAACATTGTGTGGTCCTCCAGTCAACTCAAATAACAATATCTCATTGATCAACAGCCAGGTAAATCTACTCCTCATATATAGCTTTGGAATCAACTTATGGACTGTGGCCACAGATCCGTCAAACTCATGTCTACAAGCAAAACAACCATCATTGGCTTGAGCAATTATATTGTGTTTGGCAGAAATAAGTTCACAAAGTTTGTGTATACCCATGAGGCTGGCAGAGCAAAATACCCACTCATAGCAGAGGCAAATAAAATCAAGAGAAAGTGTTTGTCCAGTGACAAATAAAATCAAGAGAACGTGCTTGTTCAATGAAGCTGAGATTCAAGACCATCGCTGAAACTGAAATTGAACTGCTGATAAAAAAGACACTGCATTGCACAAGTGTGGCTTGGCAGTTATGCACCAGAGAGAAAAACAGAAAGCCTATTTATGGCAGCTCAGGACCATCGAGAAAAACTGTGGTTTGCTGTTGGAAGAGATGTTGGTGAGACCAGCAAGAGGTGCTTACCCTGTGGTCTGAATGTGGATCCCAATGTGCCAGTGCAGTGATGGACAGACTCTATATTGTAAAAATAGCGCCATCCTTCAGGCGAGATGCAAAACAAAGGTTCTGACTCTCTGTGGTCATAAAAAAAAAATCACTGGCATCCTTTTTAAAGAGTATGATGTATCCCTATATCTAGGCTAAATTTCCCACCACGGCCTAGCCATTCTAGCTCCCTAATCTTCCCTGGTATCTAATAGGATATCTCTCTCTCACCACTTCACCACCTAATGGCTAAAGTGTGGTGAGTGTACTGGTGTTTAAATGGCTGCTGTGGCATCATCCAAGTGGCTGCTACACCTTAGTAGTGGTTGAAGAGGCTCCCCACTCACAGATGTACTTTGAGTAGTGAGAAAAGCACTACATAAATCTACAGAATTAATAATTATTATTATTATATCATCATGTATTCTTAATGACTCTGGCTTTGTGCGAGGCTGTGTTCTCGAGAGTTATAGTGCATAAGTAATGAGCGCTCTATGCTTTACATTGTGAGCAGAAAAGTAAAACTAATAGCAAAATCTAAAAAACAGCACATATAATACACATGTGGAGGTAGCACCCAGCATTTTCAAACCATAGTCAAATAACTACTTATTTATACACCTATTATTTCATCTAGATTTGTAAGACACAGCTCTAAACTGGCTCTGGAATCAGAAATCTAGATTAAGAATCTTCAGTTCTGGAGAAGCTCACAGACCATTGCTAGAGTTTGTACTTTGGAGCAACAGAGAACACATTCAAATTTCATAGAGAAAAAAAACATTTACTGTGCTTGCACACTAGGAGCTATACCAACCTTTCAAAGTATTTTGTCTTTTGAGAAACATTGGCCTCTGTGCTTAAAAATATACCGTCTACTGACTTAGTCCTATGCAGGTATGGTGGAGATACCTGGAGGAGCATGACTAGGAAGGGTGGCCTGTGTGAAGGATGGCCGGCCATTTATCCCGGCCAATACCCCCAAGCCGCCAGGTGGAGCCCTCCTTGCAGCATGGAGGTCCCCAGAAGACCAGCAGGGCATCATCGACAATGGAGTTTTTATGCAAAGCCCTGCTGGATGCCGTGGGGGCCACAGGAGGGAGCTGCAGGGAGGACCGAGGGCTTCTTCGTGCCCTGTGACCTGGAGGTTCGTCATAGGAAGAGCGACGGACTTCCGGGTTGAAGAAAAGGACTGTTTACCCTGACCCGGAAGGAATAAGGACTTGTGGACTGTTGGGCAGAAAAACCTCCGGGTCAGGGAGTATAAAAGGACTATGGGAACTCCCAGACAATGAGCTGAGCTGGGTGGAAGGGTGGCAATGCATCTGGGAGCTGGAGGATTGGTTATTTGTTATTATTGTGATTTATATGAGTATTGTGGTGAAGAGTGTGCTTTGTGCACTGTGGAAGAAAAATAAAGTCAACATTTGGACTTTTACCTGGTGTCTGGAGTCGTGGACAGGGGTTCAAGGGAGCGAGAGTGCCCCCTATCGTTCGCACCTGCCTGATCTGAATCTGAGCAGTCAATTGTTACTGGATTTGTGCCAATTATGAATTGTCTATAAAGAACACAAGACTTTTCTCAAATCTGCCTGGCACCAATATAATCATATGATACAAGGCCTAAATGTTCTGCACACTAGATGAAATTATCATTACTTGGTGATGAGCTGGCTGAGATAAACGGAGCAACCACTGGACAAACCACAAATACCCAAAAGTGTGTTAAGGCTATGCTGAAAATAGAACTATCATCTCAGGAAGAGCTTCTCCTGCATATCAGAAGACGAAAATGACAGGGAGTCTAAAACAACAAGGCTGAAGACATCAGTAGTGCAGGCAGGTACATGGGGCTGTGGCCAAAAGATTGTTGTTGCCTTTCGCAGACACTACTTTGGGACTCCTGAATAAACAGCGCTATAAGAAAAAAGGTCTTCTGTGCATGTTAACAGGAGAGTTTACAGATTTGACTAAGAGAGCCATCATACCTAAAGGGCAAGTGCTGCATCAGTGGAGAAAGCAAATTCCAGTGGCTCAATGGAGTTTGACACATATAGAGCATGAGAACAGTTTGAGTACTGGAGGGAAACAGTTGACATCAAATTGAATTTTTGACAAGAAAAAAGGTGCAATATGAGGAACTCCTATACCCAGTGTACACAGCCTTGTCTGAGGGAGCAGCACCAGAAACATTGTTTACGGATATGTGCATTTTATCTGGCTACGATTACTGTGGTGATTATACAGCTCCACTGTGACACAACCAAAGGTGTGGATTAGATCTAACCAGAAATGCTAAAGCCAAATATAATGGTTTGTGGTTTCTAAAAAAGCTTATTATACATAGTATAAAGTATGATACCATGATACCTAGTGGAAAGTTCTGCAAGAACAATGACTATTTGGCTATGGCTATATGCCATTCAGTGCCTGCATTTACAGAGTGCCCGGTGTACAGTAACCGGCTTGTGAACCTAAGAGTTATAATTGTGGTTTTTGCAAATAATGTGGTTCTCCTGCAATTAGCAGAGCAGATCAGATCAGAGCTTTGGACTGTAAACTTGATGGCATGGTGGGGTTGAACAGTGGGGTTGGTTTTATTCAGTTAAAGGGTGAGGAACTCTATCAAAAAAGGACTTTTAAATAAAATAAAAAAAAAAAAAAAGGCACAGTATTACTTAGTGTTGATCAGCGAATTTCAATAAAGTGTTACTTGCAGTGAATTTGCTGCATTCACATTTGTTCTTGTTTATCAAATTTACTGATAGTTCTCCTAAACCGCCAAATTATTTTCTCAAGCACACCATAATGCTTTGTGAGGCCAGCACAACATCACCCGGAACTGTAACAGCCAACACTGGATGGGACCACCTTCCAGGTATATAATGCTGATCATTTGCATGACAGACTCTGTGGCTCTTAGTTAGTGGTAGAACAAATAAGTAAATAATGCAAGTTCTCAAAATTTTATTTTTATGAAACATCCATCCATCCTCTTCTGCTTATCCGGGGTCGGGTCGCGGGGGCAGTAGCTTGAGCAGAGAGGCCCAGCCTTCCCTCTCCCCGGCCACTTCTTCCAACTCTTCCGGGAGAATCCCAAGGCGTTCCCAGGCCAGCCAGGAGACATAGTCCCTCCAGCGTGTCCTTGGTCTTCCACGGGGCCTCCTCCCGGTTGGACGTGCCCGGAACACCTCACTAGGGAGGCATCCAGGAGGCATCCTGATCAGATGCCCAAGCCACTTCATCTGACTCCTCTCGATGCGGAGGAGTAGTGGCTCTACTCTGAGCCCCTCCCGGATGACTGAGCTTCTCACCCTATCTTTAAGGGAAAGCCCAGACACCCTGCAGAGGAAAATCATTTCAGCCGCTTGTATTCGCGATTTCGTTCTTTTAGTCACTACCCATAGCTCATGACCATAGGTGAGGGTAGGAACATAGATCGACTGGTAAATTGAGAGCTTCGCCTTACGGCTCAGGCTCTTTTTTCACCACGACAGACCGATGCAGAGCCCGCATCACTGCGGATGCTGCACCGATCCGCCTGTCGATCTCACGGTCCATTCTTCTCTCACTCGTGAACAAGACCCCGAGATACTTAAACTCCTCCACTTTTATGAAACATACAGCATAAATAACATGTTATCTCTGCTTGTTGCCAAATGTGCAGGTCGGTCTTCAAGCTTCAAGTCAGTATAAAAAAAAGGAGGCATGTGCCCTACGGATGCATAATTAGCCATGTGGAGATGAAAAACATACCTTGAATGAGTCCGACACCCCCCATTCCCCCAAAATACAGGAGACTCTATGAAATAATAACAAAAGATATATTACTATTTAGAAGACATTTCTATCTTTTTGATAGAAAAAAAAGTGCAAAACATCAGCACAGACAGTATGAAGAGCTTTCAGCGCGACTTCAAAAATTAGAACAATCGCACAGCAATCAATCATGACACACCACTTTGAATTTTCTGCCTTTAAAAGACCTACTTAGATTTTTTTTACTTTTGACTATGATTTCGGATTGCGCATCTCTGACTGTGTTCTTTCTTCTTTGACCTCACTGAGACATGGTGGTGGAGTGGTTGGCATCACTGTCGCATAGTTCAGGTCACTTTTATGGCCACAATAATGAGTCCAGTAAAGTTGGCAGACATTTCCCTAACCCTCAGTTGACACTTTAAAGATGACTGCACAATTATAATTCAGTCAAATCTAGTTCAACTAGTCCTTCCCTATTTACTTTAATGCATTTTGCGGAGTTCTCTGAACTCAAGGTGAAGTGAACACCATGGAATTCACTCATCACTACTACTTAATGAAGCTAGATTCAGTAATGCAATTGATCAAGCCATAGGTACAGTGGTAGTAGTTGTATTAATATTATACTAGTTTACCAGTCAGACTGTATCACCATCCTCAAATATGAATGCAACTGGATTCACTCCATGGAATTAGGTGGAAAGTGCCATAATATAAGAAAACCAGAGTAAAAAAGCAACTTCCAAAAATAAGGGGAGGTAGTTTAGTTACTTTAAACATGCAGTTAGTAGAAACACTTTGGCACCTTTAAAGAGAGTGGGAAGTATGTGTACTAGTCACTGTATACCTGGAGAAAACCTAGGACATGGTGGAGAGACTATACGTCTCAACTGGCTTGTGCCTCATTAATAATCCGCTTGAAGCAACTGGGTGAAAACTACAAGGGACAGCATGAGCTGGTCAGTCCAGCTCAGAATGTTGCCACTGTGACTCAGGAAAAATAAAATTAAAATGATGACATAATTAACTGTGAATACTTGGCATGTTAAGGTATTTTGAAGTACAACGTAATAACTTTGAAAGTCCCACCCAGAAATGAACAGGTGAACATTATTTCACTGACATCACAGAAGCAAGTAAGCCTGGCTACTCTAACTAGGTAGGGCCATCTTAACAGCATTATAGGCCCCTGGGCAAAGCAGTGCACTGGGGCCCCTACCTACACAATCACTCAGCAAGTCACAACATACATAGATAAGCTTGGTGGCCCCTAAACTTGTGGGACCCCCGGGCAACTGCCCAGGGTGCCCATGTGTTAAGATAGCCCTGCATCTAGCCAAGTAAGCCTAGAACTCAGTTTTGGAAATCTGCTAAGCTCTACTCTAATATGTGAAAGAAAACAGAAACCAGTTCTTAAATGGGGACCAGCGCATCATCACTTACACTCACGGCACATGCACTCAGACCAACTGCTACATGCAGAGATGGAAAATCTGTATTTGTTAAATACTGTATATATTATGTTTCTTATTGTTCTTTGCCAAAGGATTTCTGCTAAAGGTGTAGTACCACACAAGTCAACTGGACCTGCTCACAGCCCTTTTCTTAGAAAACGCACTTGCTTTTATTCGTTAAGAATAATGAAAACTACTACTGTATATATTAAAGTTGAGTTGTGAAAATTGCTTAATGAAAAGAAACATATAAAACAGAATTGTAAAATAAATACATACTATAGGGTATGATATAAAATATTTGACAGCTAGTAAAACACAAAAAAAGTATACAGATATAAACAAAACAGCCAATACAATATATGAAGAACCTTATCTATTTTTAGAGAAAATATTTTCTGCTTTAAAAAAAAAAAAAAAAATTAAATGGGTCTTTGGTGTGCCCTCACTACTTACTTCTCATTACTCAAGCTGCTTATTGCTATTGACCAAAAGCAGTAAATGAATGAGAAATCCTTCATTCCATTAGCATACTATAGCACAGATTCACATTTTGTTTTATGCCAATTATTATTAATTTGGAAAAGTATTCAAATTAAATACTACAAAATTAAGTCATTAGTTAAACTGATTATTAAAAGGACTTTAACTTCTGGATACATTCCATTTTTGGCTGTTAACTGTTTAACAACCAGATTTGTTCATGTTTTAAAAACTAAAACAGACTGAAGTAATAGTTGGACTAAATTAGAAAAGCAAACATTAAAAAAAACAATGATTTAAGTCATCAGTGAGAGGTTCAAATGTCTAGTTATGAGTAGCCATTTTTATAAACAAACTGAATGAGCTTGTACCAATACTAACCTTGCCCCAGTCCCTCTGGCTTTCAGTGTGTGCAGATGGCATCTTGGCTTTCTTTTTACTTTGTTTTAGCTTTTCTCCAGCTTTTACAACCTCATTTGTATCATTTTTACAAGTAGGACAATACCTGGAAATAATTGCATGAGAAATGTAATTAAAAAGCAAGTATTATTTTCTAAGCATGAAACTGTCCAGTCATTGACAAGACGCTAAAATGAATACTATTATATTAATAATAACCACAACTATTAATAAGCATAATGATTTGCAATAAGTGTATCATCATTGCAAGAGAAAATATTTATGTACATATACAAATAAAATTTAATAACAGTCATCAGCATATGAATTATGTGCAATTGATTATTTTTGTATGTAGTGTATGCACACAATAGCAATGCCTTAGCTTTAATAGAGGCTTTTGAATTTAGCATCTAGGTTATCAATGAAGTAAATCTCAGTAATTTAATAATGACTGTCATAAATGTTGACACACTGGCAAGGAGTCTCAAGCAATCAACTATTGTTGAATGTTTGAAGAACACAGCTTTGCACAAATTATGACACCATAGAAAAAAATGTTACAAATTGGTTTAAAAACCGAGATTAGAAAATCAAAAATAACCTGGCCATGCAGATTTAAGTTACACAATGAAAATAAAATCATAACACTGACTATTAATACAAAATGTTAACAAGTCAATTTTGTTTTACTCTAGTACCATTACTATCCCTGTAATACCTTCAGATTTTAGAATACTTTAGTTAACCTTTTAGCATCTTCTTAGTCATAAAAAGAAAAAGTACTTCAGTTATTAATTCCTTTAAATGTTTGTTTCGTGGTAGTCACTCAGTACATATGTCTTTAAATAAGCATGAAATTATGTTGGGACTCAGTATAGCAAAGTATAATTCTACTTAAAAACTGATTCTTTCCTGCTTGAATCTGAGATCCTTACCAATCCTCATCCTCTGGAATCCTAGAAAGCGGTGGATTCAGACAGTATATATGAAAAGCCATGTTGCACTCATCACACAAGAGCTGCATGTGAGCATCCTGCTTTCCCCCACATACACAGCATGAACAGAAACGACACTCTGCATCAGGATCTGCCTTGCAGTGCTTACACTCTGGACCACTTTTTCCTGGCCAAGAAAAAAAATAGGAATATTTACTTTGTATAAAAGCAGTTTAAGTAAAAATAACCTACTCAAAACAAATAAAAAGGAAGATTAAAAAAATCCACATACAGAATTAGTTATTGTTGTACACTATTGCTCTGTGTTGTCAAAAGTATAGTATTTATGTGCCTCAGAGATCTATTCAATGTTGGGCAACTAAAATATGTCTGTTTGTAGAATTAGAATTCAAGCAGTTCAAACACAATGGAATAAAAAAAAAACAGTGATTAAGCACACTGCTCATTCGGTTGTACATTCTAAAATGAAGAAATCATATCTTTTATATATTTTTAATAAAGAAATTTTTTAATTGAGTATATTGGATCTAAACCCAAACATTCAAAATTCAGTGAACAAGCAACCATATCATATTCAAAATATTTTTCTTCATCTAAAAGGTAGAAATAAAGCTGATGACTGTTGCTACTGATATATATGAAGAGGTTTTATCACTAAACATAATAAATATTATATTCAGATTTTTAGCTTCACTGGTATAAAACCATCATCAAACAAATGGGCAATGCAAGACTAATATCTTACTTCAGAAAAATGTGACAAGCCTTAATGTCTAGCATGTTAATAAGTACACTCATTTCAGAAGACAATAAACATCCCTTTTACTATGAACTGCTATGGATATTTTCAGGCAATCAGCACTTTCTAGAACTATCCAAAATGACAATGTGAGATTTCACTTTTGTTAAATTCTCCCTGAATGTTTAATTTACTTTTATTATTAATTATTTGTTAAGCAAAGGTGCACATTAGAGTGTACTTTAGTGTTGTACTAAAAGTTTGACTTGAGGATCAATACTACCTTTAGGAGTTCAATACAAATGACTGACAGACCTATCACCAGTCATGTCACTTCCGGTTTCTAGCTGCCTCTTTAACTTCCCAGCTCTTAAAACCAACTTCTCCATCGTCTTGAGGCAGTCAATTTTTAACTTGCATCTAATGAATACTTCTCACACTTATTTCCTGTTTGCATTGTACTTTGTAACATCTTGCATTTAGATGGGGATCAATTTGGTGCCCCAAACCTTCATAAGCTTTCTGTTCTTACAATATTATATATGAATGAGAAAGACAGCTTAAGTGCTCTAGTAAATGAAATTACCCGCTGAGCCAGGGGTTGGCACTGTTCTCTGATTCGTTCTATCTTTCTTCCTCTGGATACCGGGTGATCGACGACGCCTATCATTATTGATGACATCTCCGATTTACATCCACCTGGACCCACCCCTTCCTACATTATTCCTTCATAAACTGGAAAACCATGCAGTTATCTACTTTGGTTTTATTTGGACTTGTGCCTGTAAAGACATCACCACAACCAATTGTGTGTTTGATCTACTCAAAACTGTCAGATTATACCTGATTACCAAGGTGGTACCCCAACTCTATCTGTATTCTTTGTGTCAATTTACAATATATACTATAGATCAACCTGAAGACTAGCCATATACACAGAGTTAGCCGCTCATTTATAAACTTGTTTAAATTTTTACCTCCTTGCAGCAAGAGCACCCAGAAAAGGCAACTGCTCCCTGCTACCAAAAATTGAACAGTTCTATTCCTAACCATTTAATTCTGAGGATGAACACAAATTTAATCTCTGGATCATTTCTAACTACTTCATATGGTAAAAACAGTTGTAAGTCACAGCTCTCAAGGAAAGCACAAACAAGTATTTTATTTCTGAACTAATTCATTAGTGGGATAAAAATACCTTTTTGCCTTGAAAGAGCAGTAACATTTTCTTGCTTAATTAAATGGAACCATGCAGACTTTTTTAAGTAGCTGACAAGATTCCTGCAATCTGTTGCCAAAATTAAAATTAGACTATTTACACACTATCTGTTAGACTAAATGCTTACAGAACAGTGAGTTACCTATAATAATTATTTGACAAAGAAAAAGGTACTAAGCTCAGCTGTCTAAAAACATGGACTGCACATGCTGGAGATATGAGAGATCCCTCATGGATTTTTAGTTGACTCAACTCTGCTGTGTTTAGTAAGGCATGGGAAAAGTTAAATCATGCCCGAATCCACCCCTTGGATTTTTGGTTGTACAGGGAAGGTTCACTTGCTAAAAGTCAACTGTAGCCAACAATACCCATTTTGTGGAAATATACCTCAGAACATGGTGCACATTTTACATTTTGATTACCCAAGACTGCTAGTCAAAACATAGTTATCTAGGAGGATGGGATAAATCTTCATCACAATGTAACCAGTTACTAGTTTCAACAAGTTTTCCACACAAAAGTTGCTGGCCAATACCAGTATAGTAGTCAGCTATATAACCAGGAGCTGGCTGTTCAGAAAACCCTGGTAATAGATTTATTTTTCCTGAAGAAACAGATATGACACCTGGTGGAATGTTTTAGGTACCAGCCTTTCCTCACTGACTTGAATAAACATACACATGACTGAAAGACTACATTTTATTAATATTTTTGGTGAAAATTCGGCTAGATAGCCATCTGGAGCTAAAGCTCTCCTGTTCTGAAGGGTGTTAAAAGCATCAGATTTTTCTGAAAGTTTCAAAGGTCTATCCAGTTTAAACATGACGTCTAAAGTTGAAGGATTGTCAATTTTTTTCAAAATATGTTTAATTTTCACTTTAATTATATTTCAATGTGCAAACGGTTTAGAAATAACCCTTAAATGTATCAATCATCGCTCTATGTTCATGAAATTGTGATCTCTTATGATGATGCTCCAAACTTGTTTTTTTGTTAAGCCTTTCCTCAACTTTAATATAAGAACGGGATAATTTAAGTAACAGTTACTACATTTGTCTTGTGGTGAAACATATATACTCGATAAATACCGTTTTGAAGAGCTTAGACATAGACCATCTTAACCATCAATTCTAAATGTGATATAATATAAACTAGGAAGATAATATAATTTAGGAGACAAAAAAGTACCTGTACCCGTTAGATATTTGTTTTTTGGCAGATCTCTTCAAAGATATTGTGGTTTACATAGAAACCTCAATTTAAGTAGAGATAAAATAAATACAATATTCCTTTATTTACAATAAGGAATTAGGTTGACAATTATGAGTTGAACTGGTAAAGCCTGATATCAAGTTCCAAATTAGTATGGACAGAAATAACAACAGAGCCATATTTGCAACATAAGACAATTCATTATTAAAATAGAAGTAGTCCATTCATGAGAAACTATGATGTAGCGAAGAGAGGAATAAAAAGGCTATCACTATGAATATGGTTGGACCATCCATGGGTCCAACAGTTTGTGAATATTTAAAAAAAAAACAATTATTCAACCAGGTTTAGCTAATGCAGCTGTAAGAGAAGAGAAGTAATACCTTGTCAAAATCTCTGTTCACTGTAAGTTTCCACATACTGGTGGGGGATTTGGAAAATCATTAGCTATGTGTTACTTATCAACTTGATTAAGGACATAAAAACTTTGGCGATTTCTAGGTTAGTTTCAGTCAAAATTCCCACTATGAGATTGTATTGACATTCTGAAATTACTTCAGCCTATTGCTCTACTTTTACTGTCAACATTGTAGTGAAATACTTCTCAATTCTGAATTTGCATTTTACAGATTTACAAATTTAATTAAGCATATGCAATTAGTCCAAAAATCATTTTCCAAACAACTTTCCCAACATTTTAGGCATGGCCTAAAGACACTGCAAAGAGTTCTCTGTTTATAACTTATACAAAATAATATATCAAGGACTATGGTTATTTACTGTAAACATTGTCTTTTATTGTATTTAAAATTTAAATTATACAGTACTTTTAAATTGCCCATCTGCAGCAGTCAACGGAGCTGCTCCTGGTTTCTCTACTTTGTATATTTCTTCATAAAAGATTATCTTGCAATCATTGATAACGTCTTCTGGGCCACTGTATTAAAAAAAAAAAATCTAGTATCAATATTAGAATATTTGAAAAATACTACATATACAGTGCATATAATTTTGACTTCAGTAGATAAAATAATTTGAGATGGACTTGCAAAATAATTGATTAAAAATTACAAGGTAATTTAATATTTCTTTTCACGGTTATGTTGATGATACACATGTTTATATTGCTGTTTATAACTCTACAATTAATTGCCTGCACAATTGCCTTTTTGAACTAAGATCCTGGATGGCCGACAATTTTCTGGATATCAATCAAAATAAAATGGAAGTGCTGATAGCTGGTCCTTCAGCCAAAGCTCAAAATGGTTTCAAACTTTGGCTCTTTCAATGACTTATCCAAACCTCAAGTCCGTTAACTTGGTGTCATTTTTGACAGTAACCTCTCTTTTGAGAAACAGATTAACTCTGCAGTTAAGAGTTACTTTCTCCAGCTTGTCTTTTAGCGAAGGTCAAACATTTTTTTTTTTTTATCTCCTAGGGATCTTGAGAAAGCTGCTTGTGCTTTTTTATGTTTTCTTGGCTTGAATACTGCAACTTGTTACATTCTGGTATCAGAATACTGCTGCACATTTTTTTAGTTGGGCCAAGAAGGTTTGATTCTGTGTTTCTTGAATATTAGCTTCTTTACACTGGCTGCCAGTTAGTTTCAGAATTGACTTTAAAATTTTGTTGCTAATATTTAAATCATTACACGAGTATGCTCCTGCCCATTTATCTGAATTGTGTGTTGTACACCAGCCATCCAGAGAAGTTGGATCTACCAGTCAGTTTTCTCTTATGGCCCATCAAACTAAGCAGCAACTTGTCTGTGGAACTCTTTTTCTCATTATATTAAGGAGTCACTTTCAAATGAACTGTTTAAAACCTGTTTGAACCAGACTGAAGACTCATTTTTACTATCTAGCTTTCATTGACCTTCACTGATACTGATCTTTCTTTTCTTTAACTTCACTGCTGGCTGTATTTCATTTTATAGTATTTTATTTCTATTCATTTTATTTATGTTCATTGTATGTTTTAATGTAAAGCACTTTGGGTACAGCATTACTGATTTTGTTTTAAATGTGCTCTATAAATAAATTCCATCCATCCATTATCCAACCCGCTATATCCTAACTACAGGGTCACGGGGGTCTGCTGGAGCCAATCCCAGCCAACACAGGGTGCAAGGCAGGAAACAAACCCTGGGCAGGGTGCCAGTACACGGCAGTATAAATAAATTGATATTGAAAATCCTTAGAGTTTAACAATTCTGAAATCTGAGCAGGACCATCTGGCGAAAAACACAAAATTCTATAAAAGAGAACAAATATCTCCCAAGAGTTACTTTGGGATGCACGGTGTTATTCTTCCCTAAACAGGTTGTTTTTGCAATTTGGTATCCAGGACTTCACAGTGTTCCAAAAGCAGGCAACAATTTCTATCGGTTGCAGGTATTAATGAGATACTGTAAATGCTGTATACTATTTAAATTAATTAGGGCCAGAAAAAAAGAGGCTAGCATTAATGAGATACATTATTACCTATTAATGAACAAGAAATATTCTTACCCTAAAAATAGTTTCACTCTCACTTCTTTGTTTGTCCGTGAGATTTCCTTCAAAGAAGTGATCTCTGCATCAAACCAAAAGCCTCGCTCTTCTGGTACCTCAATGTTGTAGTTCACCATAACAGTGAGACCAACCCGTAAGCGGTCCCATTTCAATATGGTTCTTGCACGAGGCCGGACATCTTCAGTACACATTTCAACAATACCACTTTCAGGATAGCTAAAAGAAAAGAAAATTAAAGTTTAATAAAAGATAACCTTTCATCACTTTTTAAAATTAGATAAAAAAATAAAAGATGAGGAGAAAAGCTTGATCCATATAGAGTACTCAACATACTGTTCTTTGCAAAACCAAAGAATATTTCCCACATAGTTAAAGTCGAATTATTTTTTACTATAAGTGCAAATACAATTTAAATGAGATATAAAATATCAATAAACTCCCAATTAATTGATTATGTCAATTTCAAATACTAAATATAAAAATAATAAAACTAGCTTCATCCATCCATCCATTTTCTAACCCGCTGAATGCGAACACAGGGTCACGGGGGTCTGCTGGAGCCAATCCCAGCCAACACAGGGCACAAGGCAGGAACCAATCCTGGGCAGGGTGCCAACCCACCGCAGAAACTACCTACATACAGTATGTTTTGAAATACACTCCATTTGTATTGGAAGTCTGATAGTGCTTTGAAATGTCTTTTGATCACAAGTTCTTTACAAACTAGAAGCATTAATAAATTGATTTATACACACACACACACACACACACACACTTGCACATGCACTCACACACAAACACGTAACTTGTGTCAAACTAAGAAAAGACCCCCAAGGAACAGAGAATAATAAGCAGCTGTTTATTTATTAGGCTGTTTGCAACTAAACAGGTGATGATTAAAAAAAAAATCTTTCTCTGCAGTCCTACCATAGGAAGGAACTTAAAACACAATGCCAAAATTTCAACATATATTTATGGAGCATATTTGACAGCAAAATGTGTGTGCTGGATTTAAACTTCACAATCTTCAACAAAAGAATGCAGTACACTCCAGGCACTTATTAAATTATTATTATTTAATCGGTCCAGTAAATGATGAATCTTAACCATCTGTTGATTCAGATACTTCCCGTCAGTATTGGTTGGATTCAATAGACTGCAACCTCCTTGGCTTTAACCCCAATCATCTCTCATGTTCAGAATTCAATGTGAAAAGGATTCATTTCAAGTAGGACTTGGGTTAACTGATTTTGTTGAGATATAGTGCATTAGGCCTGAATAATGCTCAGGACAGTATTCTGTTGTCATCTTGAATGAAACAACACAATACTGCCCAAAAAAATAATAAAAAAAAAAAAATAAAAAAAAAAGAACAAAACAGTATTTTTCTATGCATCCTGACACTCTATGGTAACTCATCAATATTCACAAGAGTAAAACTGACAATTTCTGCACTGTACAATCAAACCATCTGGTGAATCTGGTCCTGTCACCATGATGCAAGTAGCTTTATAACAAAAAAGCAAAATAACTGTGATCAAGTAGAACAACAAGAATGACGTCAGCCCTCAAGCACTGTTCATAATGCAGGAATTGTTAATGTTCATGTCAGGGGAAATGTGGAAGTCACCAAGTCTGGCACTGTAGTAGCCTAAAATAACACAGTCGGCACATTAACCATGTACAGTAATCAGGCACTGACATCCAACCCTTTCATGCAAAAATAGCAGAAAAAAATAAGTGCACAAAGAAATACACACGCAGTGTGGTGTAGTGGTTAAGAATTTGGACTTCAAACTCTGAGGCTGTGGGTTCAAATCCCAGTACTGACACTGTGTGACCATGAGCAAGTCACTTGACCTGCCTCTGCTTCAGCCCGAAAACCAAAAAAAGAAATGTAACTAATTATATCATAAAGTAATGGATAAAGAGGTCAGACAAATAAGTAAATGTAATATAAAATGTCCGGATTGCAACATTTGGCCATGTGTTGGTGATTGTTTCAAAATATATTACACAAAGAACATGTGAACATGGTAAAGTGTGGTCCGTGGCCGATTGGCGCCTTTTAAATAATCGACAGACTTGCGTCTGCAGGTGGGTCTCCGTGTGAGAAGCAGAAGCAAACAGCCCTGCACTTAGTGCACAGGTGCAGGATCACCCGCAACCCTAGTTGATGCCAGGAGCTGCTAACTGCCACAGCTGTGCCATGTCCCCATTATAAATAGGGAAGTGCAAGTGTGTGAGGGAAGAAAGGAAAAAGAAAAAGAGAAGAGAATGGAGGTTAAAAGGAAAGAGAGAGCAGAAAGCAGGAGGCAGAAGAAGCCGGTATGAGCTAAAAACAGTAGGCTTGGGAGAGAGAAGGCAGGCAGCTGAGAAGACAGCCCCTGGAGAGGAGTGTGTGGCCGACACTCACAGGGGTGAATTGGGTCACTCCAGCTAAACAAGTCTGAGAAGCAGGAATGGGCAGGAGCATGAACAGCTCACCGCAGAAGACCGGGAAGGCAGCAGGCGTTGAGGAGGCTTGGGAAGAGAGAATGTAAGCGCTATGGACACTAGGGACCCAAGCCTAGGGCTGGAGATGGAGCCATACCATAGCCATGGGACAGCAGGGACCCGGACCGGGGGAAGGACAGCTATACCTGTTAGGGTGACTCTTCTGCTGCAAGGCTCATATGGGATAAACAGAGAAGCTGCCAATTAAAGTAACAATGCAGTGGGCTTTTAGAAAGGACAACTTTCTTCCAGTTGGTGCCAACTTTGTTTTAATGGATTTATTTATTCTGATTTTAACCTCCACTACATCTTTCTGGATTGGATTATTTGGATTGGATTTATTTACTGATTCTTGAAGCACTGCACTTTTTGGACACTTGTTTTGTTTAAAAAAGCACTGAGAAATTTGCACCTTCCCCTTGCTTCATGTGATGTCCATCCCTCGGAAACGTCATTAACAGTGGTGGGTTCAAGAAGCTTCCGGTGGCACCTGATAGTATGGAGAAGTCCGCACCATCAGAGTGCCAAATCTGCATCAGTACAGCAGTGGACACTAGATATACCTTTCCTACTGTATATATGTTGACATTTTGGTATTCACATGCTTCTGCTACACACAACATTTTTTTCTTGTTGAAAAAGTTCGTTTTTGGCTTGTTTTTGGTAATTGTATTATATGTTATACTAACGAAGAGATAAGCAAAAACTCTCATATGGGTGGGGAGGGTGACTGGTTAAAAATGCTGTATCGTGTCTTAGTTGTAACCAGTATCCAAGCTTCAAGAACAAATGCTAGCATAAAATAAACTGCACAAACTACAATACACAATGACATCACTTAGCAGTCAATGGATTGGTCCTCTCCTCACATAAGAGCTTTATTATTATATCATCTGTGGTTTATATTTTTCATAGTACATAAACCTCCAGTACACTATGACATTTTAACTACATACTGTATATGTAATTGTTATACACTTAAACACAGCTTTACTTTTATGTATAGAAATGAAAGAACAACACGTTTCTGGAATAATTTCACTGTGGAAAAGCAAGCCAGCTTTGTCCACCAATTGCTGTATAGGGATGTAATGTAAATAAAAAAATGTTTAAACATTTATCCAATTTGAGGTTGAAAAACCATTTCAAAAAAGCTCCACCCCCCATACTCTAATCCCAATCAAAATATGCTTTAAGAAGAAAATAAAATTTTAACAAAGACTCCTTGTTATATTGCAAGTCGAATGTATAAATAAGATTTGCACTACTGCAGTTTAATAGCAAAATGACCTCTGACAAATCCAGGAAAATTAGGTTTTGGAACCCTTCCTCTTCATTTTGCATGCTCCATGACAATGAATATTCATACACCAATAACTGCGTACTGCACGATAACGTGCAGTGAATACACTTGACTAGAGCATTCATACTCTTTCACTGTATGTTTAGCATTCATTTGCTTAGAGGTTGATGCGCTTGCTGCTTCCTGAGCAGCTCTTCTTTTCTCCACCCTAGCGGCCCGCTGCTTCTCTTCCTTCATAGGCATCTTTTCACGTTAAAACTAATTAAGTTAGTTTTTTGCAATTACTTAGTATGTTTTCTTTAATTTTTCACTTAAGTCTTCAATTTGCCTCAACAATGATTAAAGATATGAAGAGGTAGGGGAAGTGACCGCGAAGGTGGTAGGGAATGAGAACAGCACCCATACGCATGCGCTGCATGGCCGGCCTGCTGCGAGCTGCTAAGAGTTGATTCTACAATAAAATAAAAATAAAAATAAAAAGAGTAATAAATATCATCACCCCGAAAGCGGATAGTAGACGTCACGTAGTATATGTGTACTAAATTTCAAGTCAATAGGTGAAACGCTTTGCAAGCTACAGGTGATTTAAAATCCTGGACAGACAAACGAACAGCCACAGTAGCATATTATACAAGATGATTATCTTTCTGCACTGGCAGCAACTCCTTTTATATAACTGGTATAGCTGCAACTGTCAAACAGGGAACAAAAAAAGTACAGAGAAAGGGTACTTTGAGGACTAGCAAAATACCCGCGCTTCACAGCAGAGAAGTAGTGTGTTAAAGAAGTTATGAAAAAGAAAAGGAAACATTTTAAAAATAACGTAACATGATTGTCAATGTAATTGTTTTGTGACTGTTATGAGTGTTGCTGTCATCAAGGATTTGATTATCATTATTTCCTTCAATCAGGTTCGTATTTGGAGGACGTGTTGTGTTCAAGTTACATTCCGTGTTTGTCAACCGTTGTAAAGATAACAGGTTTCATTCATCGAAGTGTTCACTACCCAAATCGCTACTCGTGAATCTAAGATGTTTAGCAGGCATTCCCGGCATTAAGTTGTGGATTTGCCTGCAAATATTTAGCGGCAGTGTGTCTATGAACGTAATGTAAACTTAAGCTTTACACCTTGCTTTCCTATTGATATGTCTACAAAGGCTTGTTCAGCGTCAGAGGTTTGTTCCTTTCCTACTGCATCAATAAACAGCTCATCTTCCTCTTTATCTGAGACATCACACACTGCATGCACGGGTTTACCTTTCCCAGTCCTGCAAACTTTAGCAAAGTAGTTCAATTTACCACATTTTTTACACTGTCTTTCTTTACTTGGACATTGACTTTTTCCACCGTGTGCCTTGTTTCCGCAGTAGCTGAACATATGAATATGCGTGTATGCGTCACTCGCTTCTTATTCTTTTGCTGCCGTCTCAATTGTGTAATGCATTTTTTGTATAGCGTTTTTTGGAGCTCTTTGTTGTTGTCTGCATACTGCGTTCACAGTCAGTTCACGTGAGCCGCTCGGAGTACATGCATCGAAGGTTCTCAGCTGTGCTTGTGCTATCTCGTGCGATCTTGCGATGTCCATGGCTTTATTTAATGTTAGCTAAGACCCGGCACTTAAGTTTCTCTCGCACTTTTGCTGAGTTTGTGCCAAACACTATATTATCCCTGACCATCTCATCCTCGTTTGCATAAGCACAGTCCTTCACCAGCAATTTTAACTCCGTTACAAAGTGATCGAAAGTCTTGTTTATACCCTGCGTCCTCTCATTAAACTTGTATCTTGTGAATATCGTATTCGTCTTAGGCATGACAAACGCCAGCGGCAGCGTGTCTATGAACTTAATTTAAACTTAAGCTTTACACTGTGCTTTCCTATGGATATGTCCTCAAAGGCTTGTTCAGCTTCAGAGTTTTATTCCTCTCTTACTGCATCAATAAACAGCTTGTCTTTCTCTTTATCCGAGACATCACACACTGCATGCACAGGTTTACCTTTCCCAGTCCTGCAAACTATAGTGAAGTGGCTCAATTAACCACATTTTTTACACTGTCTTCCTTTAGCTGGAAATTGACTTTTTCCACCGTGTGCTTTGTTTCTGCAGTAGCTGAACTTAATATGCGTGTATGCGTCACTCGCTTCATATTCTTTTGCTGCCGTCTCAATTGTGTAATGCGTTTTTTGTTCAGCGCTCTTTGGAGCTCTTTGCTGTTGTCTATGTACTGCGTTCACAGTCAGTTCACGTGAGCCGCTCGGAGTACATGCATCAAAGGTTCTCAGCTGTGCTTGTGCTACCTTGTGCGATCTTGCGATGTCCACGGCTTTATTTAATGCTAGCTCAGATCCGACACTTAAAAGTTTCTCTCGCACTTTTGCTGAGTTTGTGCCAAACACTATTCTATCCCTGACCATCTGATCTTAGTTTGCATAAGCACAGTCCTTCACCAGCAATTTTAACTCCCGGCAGCGCGTCTATTGGATTGCTGCTGACGGATGGCCTTATATGGGAAGCACTCAATTACGTGGGAGGCGTGGTGATGGGGGACGCAACTCTGCCTCACACGGCGACAGAGCTGCAAGCTATGGCCGTATATATGTACGTAAGTAGGATTCAGTTATGACTGTTACGCGTAGAATTTCGAAATGAAACCTGCTTAACTTTTGTAAGTAAGCTGTAAGGAATGAGCTTGCCAAAATTTCAGCCTTCTACATACATGGGAAGTTGGAGAATTAGTGATGAGTCAGTCAGTCAGTGAGGGCTTTGCCTTTTATTAGTATAGATGAGATACTGGTGTTATAGTATGGGTGTTCACACTAAGAAAATAAGTGTCAAAACTTTCTCAGGTTCAGGACACAATATGGTAAGTACAATAGGCAAAGCTTATTATTTATAACAATTATTGATGTTATTTAGGCCTTGCTGCTTTAACTGTTAGAAGTACTGATGGGGTTACTTGCTGATGGACTTTTATCCTGCTTTCAGACAAGTTGATAGGCTGGGTGTGCACAGACCAGTATGTTGTTCAATAACAAGATTATAACAGATTTCCTACTTCCTAGTTTTTTATTGACTACTGTAATTTGAATCAATACTTTCATATTCTAGTGACTTAACGTAAATACAGTTCCTGCTGTGTTAAATGAGTTGTAGTGGTGCCCAGGAGTGTACCTCCATTTCAGAGTATGTAGAAACCTTCTCACCATTGACTGAATAAACAGATAGTGCACACAGTATACGTGTAAACAAAAATTTGACGCTCTCTGCATTGGATAAATAGGTCTAATATACAGGTGCTGGTCATAAAATTAGAATCATGACAAAGTTGATTTATTTCAGTAATTCCATTCAAAAAGTGAAACTTGTATATTAGATTCATTCATTACACACAGACTGATGTATTTCAAATGTTTATTTCTTTTAATTTTGATGATTATAACTGACAACTAATGAAAGTTCCAAATTCAGTATCTCGGAAAATTAGAATATTGTGAAAAGGTTCAATATTGAAGACACCTGGTGCCACACTCTAATCAGCTAATTAACTCAAAACACCTGCAAAAGCCTTTAAATGGTCTCTCAGTCTAGTTCTGCTACACAATCATGGGGAAGACTGCTGACTTCACAGTTGTCCAAAAGACGACCATTGACACCTTGCACAAGGAGGGCAAGACACAAAAGGTCATTGCTAAAGAGGCTGGCTGTTCACAGAGTTCAGTGTCCAAGCACATTAATAGAGAGGCAAAGGGAAGGACAAGATGTGGTAGAAAAAAGTGTACAAGCAATAGGGATAACCGCACCCTGGAGAGGATTGTGAAAAAAAATCCATTCAAAACTGTGGGGGAGATTCACAAAGAGTGGACTGCAGCTGGAGTTAGTGCTTCAAGAACCACCACGCACAGACGTATGCAAGACATGGGTTTCAGCTGTCGCATTCCTTGTGTCAAGCCACTCTTGAACAAGAGACAGCGTCAGAAGCGTCTCGACTGTGCTAAAGACAATAAGGACTGGACTGCTGCTGAATGGTCCAAAGTTATGTTATCTGATGAAAGTAAATTTTGCATTTCCTTTGGAAATCAAGGTCCCAGAGTCTGGAGGAAGAGAGGAGAGGCACAGAATCCACGTTGCTTGAGGTCCAGTGTAAAGTTTCCACAGTCAGTGATGGTTTGGGGTGCCATGTAATCTGCTGGTGTTGGTCCATTGTGTTTTCTGAGGTCCAAGGTCAACGCAGCCGTCTACCAGGAAGTTTTAGAGCACTTCATGCTTCCTGCTGCTGATGAACTTTATGGAGATGCAGATTTCATTTTCCAACAGGACCTGGCACATGTAAACCAATACCTGGTTTAAGGACCATGGTATCCCTGTTCTTGATTGGCCAGCAAACTCGCCTGACCTTAACCCCATAGAAAATCTATGGGGTATTGTGAAGAGGAAGATGCAATACACCAGACCCAACAATTCAGAAGAGCTGAAGGCCACTATCAGAGCAACATGGGCTCTCATAACACCTGAGCAGTGCCACAGACTGATCGACTCCATGCCACGCCGCATTGCTGCAGTAATCCAGGCCAAAGGAGCCCCAACTAAATATTGAGTGCTGTACATTCTCACACTTTTCTTGTTCATACCTTTCAGTTGGCCAATATTTCTAAAAATCTTTTTTTTGCATTGGTCTTACTTGAGATTCTAATTTTCTAAGATACTGCATTTGGGACTTTCATTAGTTGTCAGTTATAATCATCAAAATTAAAAGAAATAAACATTTGAAATACATCAGTCTGTGTGTAATGAATGAATCTAATATACAAGTGTCACTTTTTAAATGGAATTACTGAAATAAATCAACTTTGTCATGATATTCTAATTTTATGACCAGCACCTGTAGCTGAATAAACTTCACCCTGTCCAGCATTCAAACTCTTTACTTTATTACTTTTGACATGTTGAATTGAAATGGCTAAAAAAAAAAACACAGAAATATGTAGAATCAACTGTGTGTGACAAGGTACTTTAAAACCAGGGTTGCCAAATTTAGCAAACATCTTATAATCCTATCACATTCAAAATCTTGTCCACTCTTACAAAATCTAGCCCAGAGCTAGTATGACCATTTCAAGTCAGCAAATTGCCACCCAAATACCCTCCACCACCCCATAACTGCAAAAATCCATAAATGTCAAATTTCTAATTAGTGAGTTGGTACTTAATTTGTATCATGGCCGAGCTTCAAGTTATTTTCTCAAATGGCTGAGGTTTACCAGAGTGTATAACCTATATTGTGAAGCCCTTAAATGGATATCCTTAAAGAAATATAATGAATGGTAACAAAAAAGTATGACAAGATCCCATTGTGTTTTATCTTTTGCATTTTTTTTTCTTTCAGGTGAAACATAACAAAGTTAGTGAAGGGCTGTGTCAACTACAAAAAAAATAGGTTCAAGGTTTTTTCTGCGTTGAAGAGGAAAGAATGTAAGGCACACCATGTTTCAGCTATGTAGCCTTTAGCAGGTGTGTCACAAAGATGTTGTCTCTTACCTTTTTTCCTCTTTAGCGTATGTAGCCATGGTGAAATGCAACACATTTTGTTCGCACAAAAACCATCCTTTTGGAAAAAAAAAAATATGCTGCCATATAGTTTAATGTCTGATTAACAATGTGACATTTAAATACAAAGGGATTACTTAACAACTATTTTACAGCCTTTAACCTCCACATCATTTAAAAGAACAGAAGTAATCAAATGTATATTTGGAATATCTTCCCACGCCTTCCAATATATTTCTTTGTTGTAATATTTTTATAAAATATGGGTCTGACAGAAGCAAAGTCACCACGGAGACAGTTTCTGTTTCTGGAGTATCCCACCTCTGGATTCCTGTTTTAAACACACATTTGTGCATTTCCTTTCTACGCAGAAAGTTTTTTTAGCCACAACTGGTTGATACCTACGTGTCAATAATTGCTTAAGTGCAAGGTCACTGGTTGAATGAACAGTAACTATCTGTAAAAAATTGACAGTTTTTAAATTTTAAAATATAAATGAAGGGGGCTGTCTGACATTTCATGGTCATTGACTGGCAAGCAAAAGTTGCAGTTTCATAGACTACTGGGGTATGGAAATGTAAAAACATTTTTGTCTCTACAAATTCATGCAGAATTTCAACAAAAATAGCACAAACTGACTCATGCCCAACTCAATTATTGTTTGTGTGGAGTCTACAAGCTGTCCCTGTGTCCAAATGTGGTTTGCCCTGGGTACTCTAGCTTTCCTCCTACATCCCACATCCCTAAAGATGTGCTTGTCAGCATGATTGGTGAGTCTAAATTGGCTCCACATTGGTGTGTGAATATAAGAGGCCTTTTGTCATGCACTGTGCTGCTGGGATAGGTACTGGCTTCCTGTGACTCAGCTCAAAAAACGGATGGATAGATAGATGTATTTTAAAGGCACCATAATCTGCTTGTGTCTCAGAAATCCAAGCAGAGAAATAGAGATGTTAAAGCCTATTGAAATTAACTGCTTGTATGTTAGCTGGCTCTGCTCCCTGCAGTCTGGTTGAGAATTGCATTTACATTATGCAAAACGCATAATTTAGAGTTTTATTGGAATAGCTGGGTTTTGAAAATTAACAAAGGATTTCATGACAAGCAATAATGTTTTGAAAATTTTGTGAATTCAGAATTTTTTTCATTTGTTACTAATTTGTTTCCACCACAGATGCTGAAATTGCAATAGTGGCTTTGAAATTGAAACAAATACTTCCCTGAAACACATAACTGGGCAGATACCCAAAAGATTCAATAATGACAATGATTTGATCAGACCAGAAACAAAGTGTGGGCAGTTTGCATTTTCTGCTTGCAGATTCAGAGCAGGAGGAGTAAAAATGTTATTGACAGTCAACACTAGTACCATTAAAAAAACTGAACTTTTTGCATGCTTCCAACCATTTATATCTGGCACTGTGCAACCGCTTGGAAGGGCTGGGTAACCATAGCAACATTTCCTTGAATAGGTTTACAGGAATAAGAGAAGATTTCAAATTCCTCTAGTAGCTGCAAGCCAAATGTATGCATGCTTTAGTTGTGATGTAGGAAAAAATAGTTAACCAATCTATCGCGCTGCTTTTGATGGGTGCTAAGCAGCACTAATATTAATTTGAAACCTCTGCCAGAACACACCTTAAATTAAGGGAATAAACACAACCCAATTTGTATACAAAAGATTAGCTTGAATCAGTGTCCAAGACAAAGCAAGTTAATACAAACCAGTACTGAGAAGTGAAGGGAAGCTATGGCATATCTCACACCTTACAGAAAAAGAAGAAGAAAAAAAGAAAAAAAAAAAAAACAACAAATTTTATACAGGTGTTAAAGCAGCTGTGTACAAAACACAGAGGGTCAGGTTTAAACCATAACCATGCTTTATTATAGAGCCGTTTTTCAACCTATTCAGCTAACAAATTTCATATACGTAATACAATGTCAAGATAAACCATACAAGTTACCATTTGCTACCCAGTGAAAGCTATCCACTATGCTAAGCAAACTGCTACAGTAATCTTTAAACAAAGACCTCAGATTTAACTTATTTTGTAATCTGTCCAGTAAAAAAAAAAAACATTTTAGTTTACGTATACAGTTGTGACTTTCGTAGGGTAGATAGGTTTACTATGTAATTTTTGCCAAAGAGATGGAGATGGGTCATTGGCCTGTTAACTTCACAACCATTAGTTGTGCACTGCCTCAGCTGTTTACAAAGATTACACAGAATGTGTAAGGATAATTTTAACTTGTGTAAATATCTACCTATGTAAGGGTTTCTAGTCTTGTTTTATGCACCATAGTAATTCACTAATCAACTGCTTGTTTATGAAAAAATACCTTGCTACCTTCTGCAATCTTCTCAGCATTACAACATACTATAAGCTGCATTCAGCATCAGATGTTTAGTAGTGTTAAAGATTCACTTATTATATTGTATGCTGTCTTTTCATTCCAGGCTGACTACGTTAAAATGAGAACACTATCTTGCTTTAAAAGTGCTTAAAGTACTTCCATAGCCTCATACATCAAATAAATTTTCATTGGAGGTTAATTTGGAACAAAAGAGATCCTCCATCAGGATTTCCACCCTAATTCATGACAGATCGGGGGGGAAGAGACTTCTTAACTAATGCTGCATATTACTGTAGGGCTTTTGTTCTATGCCTGGATGAATACAGATCTCTCCTGTTGATTTATCTTTCTTGTTTGCCACTTAATCCAGTATAGCAGGCCCTAGATCTCTCTTTTCTCCCCTCCACAGCACTAAAACTAAAGTCTCATGTTACGAACTTGGGAGCTTTAGTCTTCTATACGTTAGCTTTATGGTGCAGGGCTGAAAAACTACTATTTTAATTACCCAAAATGGCGCCTGCACACTGCCATCTTTAATAAACATGCTTTATGTATAGGTGGTCATCCTATTTCATATTCCACTTAGGACATCCTAGGCTTTGGACACTACAGACTGAGGCTTGAGTTTGTAATTCAACCCTCTTTTTTTCCTTTTACTTGTAACTTTTAAAACTTTAATTTTTCCTATCTTACTCTTCCCTTCCATCCACTTCTTGTAATTATCTATCCCCTCTACCTCAAATGAAATGGTATGTTCAAATGTTTGTCTGTGTAAGGGTTCATAGCACCTTATCAATTCTCTTTGTTTGGTAGCGTTATATTTCCTTCAACACCCCTTCCTTTCTTGGAAATGGATTTTTAAAATTTCATATTTATTTAAGAAATCTAACTTCCAAAACATTTAACTTAAGACAGTTCCCTGTGCTTATAATATTTTCCCATGGGTCTGTCCTTTATGCCCTGTTATCCACTGTGCCAGGAGAACATCTGAGGTATTTTGTTGCATATTTTTTGTGACTGCTACCTAGTTTCATCTTTCTGGATGTCTTTTACACTAAAATTCCTTTATTCCATCATTTTTTGTAACTATACATATTGTTTCTGTCCTTCTCTTCTATCCAGCAGAAGCCTTTTGTCTAGGGATAACAGCTGCAAAGATATCTCTAGTTCATTTACATCTTGTCAAGCTTCATTTCTGAATCTTACTCTCAACAATGGTAATCAAAGGGTCATCTTGAATATATATTACAGAATGGCTCTAGTGTAACTTTTGTAGTGTTGGATGGCCTGTTGTTGCTGTAGCTGTGTCCTTTTTTTGTACTTAAAATTTATCTCAACATGGCCTGACATGCATGCTGCGTTTCCCTCCTAGGTTTTACTCAAGCAACATTCATTTATTTTTTCAACAATATAAATGTTGGAGGAGGTGGGATGTAAAGATATTTATTTTTCTGTTATTACAGTTGACATCTAACACCTTTTTTAATTTATGAGAAACCATCTGATTATCATTTTTTCTGATGCTCATTACTGTTATTTATACTCTGAAGCATTAAGTTACAAATTGTTACAAAAAGAAAGTAGTGAGACCCAGAATTATAGTAGTAGACTTGAATTTAGAAACATATTTAACTGCTGTGCAGGTGTATTATCCAAATAAGTATTTAAATACACCAGTAAAAACACATTTTTTGCAGATCTTGAGATTAGATCTAAAACAGGAGTTGAAGTATGATACATTAGGGGTCCCCAACTTCAGTCCTGGAGGGCCCCAGTGGCTGCAGGTTTTCATTCTAACCATTTTCTTAATTAGTGACCTATTTTTGCTGCTAATTCAGACATCCATCTCCCGTAACGGATGAGACCAACATGAATTGTAGAGTTGCCATGATATAATTGGTAAACAAGATTGAGACAAGAACCAAAGTGCAAATGGATAGTGACTATTCTATGTAGTCAATAATGTGAAATATTAACGGAAGCCAAGTTCTCAACCAGTCATAAATTGCTGATAACAGAAGCATGGGTTTTCGCAGGAAAAAGAAGAAAAAAAATATGACCAAACATACATAGAAAAAATTAAAGAAGTGAGAAGATAATCTAAATGCACTGCTAAAAAGGGAGGATGTGGGATAAATGGTGTAAATTGGGTGTGGTTAGTTATAAAAGAATGCTTTCTTAACAATGCAGAAAAGAAGAAGTCTGAAACCAAATGGTGGATGAGAAAAATTAAAGGAAGCTGTTAAGAACAAAAAAAAACAAAGAAATATGCAGAAAAAGTATGTCAAAAGACCAGAAGAAAGGATCATATAAATCCAATATGTAAAGGCTAGAAAAGAATCTAAGATGAAGAGTAAAAGTACAGGCCAGTGAGATGTGGTACCTCGGGAAGGTGATTGAGAAGACAAGTTCAGAAAGGTATTTTTTTAAAAAAAAAAAAAGACAAAAGTGAAGAACAGAGGTGAAATAAGTTTTATTAATAAGGACTGTTGAGGTTCTGCAGTTGAAATGCATTGGCCATGTAAGGAGGATGCAAGAAAATGAGAGAATAGACCAGAAAAGCAAATGATAGAGGAAAAGGCAGAAAGATTGAAGGGGGAGGAGAGACAGAAGTCCACATCTGTGAAGAAAAGATACTAAAAGTATTGCAGTGAGGTGGAGGACAGCTTGAAAGATGTAGGGAATAACAGGCCAAGTCTTGCATATGTCTGATGCTATGAAGGGGTTGGAGAAAGAAGAAGAAAATGGGCTAAGGTCACACCAAAATAAACAAAAAAAATAAAAAAATAAAAAACATTGTTAAATCCAAGAATACTGAAATTAGGAATTGATTCCCTTCTCTAAACAGTCTTTCCCAAAAATACATTAAGTATGCTGGGCAAAGATTCTTCAATTCTCATCTATTATCAGTACTCTGGCATAACAGAAATGATTATCCAAGGGATATGGTCACCTGTGTGCATCAGTTGACAATATGCAAAATGAATGCCCTCCAAACTATCTAGTACTGTATACTGCATTTATTGTTTCAGTATCAGTCTCTTAAAGGCTGATAAAAATAGGAAAGTTACTTCCACCCAGAAAAAGATAAGGAAAAAAAAAATCAATAGAACATGATTAAAGACACAGCATCACTGTATATAGCTTTCACATGATTAAGATCATACAGCTGAAATATTAAATAAAGTACTGATGAAGGCTATATGGCAAAAACATGCAATGTATCTTATATTCTTTTTTTCAGCCCAAAAATAATCCTTTACCTATTTTTTTGTCCACCCGATTGCAAACGAATGCTGATGTAGCCCTTACATTACTGAGACAGGCCACCTTTTTTTGTTTGGCACAGGGATAACTCCTGTGTTTCTGAAACAGTTGGGATCCTTACATTCTCACTGTGAGGCACTAAAGTTTGTCAATGAAAATGCAGGCCAATTTGTCATTACAGGTGTTTACAACATGCCCTGAAATTCAATCAGGACTGGAAACTTCATGAACATTAGCATGGTCAAAAATATCTTCCTTAAGGCATTAGAAACACAAACAGAGAAAGATGAAATATGTAGTGCTGGTAGACAATTGTTTTGATCAAAGCAGTCATGAAAGTGTTACCTTAGTCTTCAAGGGAAAATGTGAATGTGATTAGTTCGCAATCTGTAAGCTTCTGTGCATCTTCTAATAATTTAAATGAATCACTTTTTCAAGGTTCTCAGTAATGACCTTTAGCAATTTTAATTGTTTTCTTCAGATCATTCCTGTATTTCTTGTATGTTTCCATATCAAATTAAATTACAGATGTTACTAGCACAGCTTGTTAAAAGAAGAAAACAAAATTGCTCTCTTAAGCACAAGCTGTAATTATCCCCTCTTTTTTGGTTAATACTGCCATTGCATACCTTATCCACATCATCTGACGAGAAATCTCTAAACAAGTCCCTTTTTTCTAGATATAATATAATCTGGCAGTTTCCCCTACCTCTTTAGTTCAGCACTGGAAACACTTTCCTAACCAGATCCTTACTTTTTACTCTCACCTTAGGAGTGGAAAGCAGGACTACAAAAATGTGATCCAGCTGTCCAGGGTTTGGGCAGGGTAAAAGCCAGTAAGCATCTCTCACAGGAATAGAACAGGGATAAAGAAGCCGAAGGTGAACACAGACTGTGTGGATGAATATACAGAAAGAGAAATAACAGATTAGGGTTAGTGGGCAGAGATGTCTAGAGATGTGCAGCCTGAAACATGCACAACACGGTTTTCACCTTTTGATATAAATGACAAAAGGGGGTAGGACTAAAAGCATGTCACAGAAATTCACAGGTTCACCAGTTTACCAACATATACATGGCAAATGTACAAAAAAATGTAAAGAATGAAGTAAATTGGTAATGACTTAAGATATAGTGCAGAAACACAGCCCTAAAGCACAGGTGGTTAAGTGTGTAGCTACGTAGTGCATCTGTAGACTCAAAGTCCAGCAGAAAAAGAGAGAAGAACTAATACATGGAAAATTTCAGAGCATCCAAGAGTTCTTGATTGTTACTGAAAGTTACTAAACATACACACCTACTCAAACCACAAATAACCAGAAATGGATAGAGACAATTGTATAGCAACAAGAGTATATTTTTGTATACCATTATTCCTTTACTACTACAAAAACAGCAAACAATCCAAATATTTATGAGAAGAGTGCTATCTATACTAATAAAAGGCAAAGCCCTCACTCACTCACTCACTCACTCACTCACTCACTCACTCACTCACTCACTCACTCACCAACTTCCCGTGTAGGTAGAAGGCTGAAATTTGGCAGGCTCATTCCTTACAGCTTACTTACAAAAGTTGGGCAGGTTTCATTTCGAAATTCTACGCCTAATGGTTATAACTGGAAGGTATTTTTCTCCATTAACTGTAATAGAGTTGAGCTGGAAAGACGTGGGGAGTTTGTGTGACATCATCACGCCTCCCACGTAATCACGTGAACTGACTATCAACGCAGTGCGTAGAAAACCAGGAAGACCTCCAAAAAGCGCTTAAGAAAACATGCATTATATAATTGAGAAGGCAGCGAAACAATAAGAAGCGAGCGAGTGACATTTACTACCATATTCATGAGTGCTGCTACCTCGGAAAGAAAGCAAGGTGTAAACCTAAACTTTAAATTAAGTTCATAGACAGGCTACCGCTGGCGTTTCACATGCCCACAGGTAATGCGGGATACAAGTTTAATGAGAGGGCGAGGGATATAAGCAGAGTTTTGATCACTTTGTAACTAAGTTAAAATTGTAGGTGAAGGGGTGTGCTTATGCAAATTCCGAGAGACTGTGTTTGTAGGGGATTGACAGTTAAAGGCGGGTGGGGAGTCGTCATCATCTCCCTCCCATTCATCTGATTTCGCTCTGAGCTGAGCTCCAGCTAGCGCCGTCTTCGAAGCAACCGTCAGACTGCCACCAAATACTCACAGAAAAATCCACAAGTTAATACACACGCTGTCTCTAGAGTTTCTACACACTGAATCCTCCAGGCACTACTTACAAAAGGTCACGTTGACAATCGTGTTACGTTATTTTTAAAATCTTTCCTTTTCTTAGCACAAGCACAGATGAGAAGCTTCGATGCATGTGCTCCATAACGCGATGAAAAATAATGCATTTAATCACACTTTGCATTACAAGCAAAGGGGAGCTTTTGTCAATACATGATTTCCTGGTACTGTACACCGATTACACTGATCAGCGCATCCCGATTCATTTTACCCTCACACCACCTTAGTTTGAGAAGTATGAAAAAATATGAGGTTAACACAGAAAAACAGATCACCAATTCAAGCTTTATGAATAATCGATTAAGCCATCAATAATTGTTTTGGTAAAGCCATCCTCCTTCCATTTTATAATTTTTCCGCCACAAGCCATGATTAAATGAGCGGTAAAAAGTAAGAGCAAAGCGAGGGTGACTTATTTAGGCAGGCATATATATGACAGCAACACTCATGACAATGTCAATCATGTTACGTTATTATTAAAATGTTTCCTTTTCTTTTCATTACTTCTTTAACACACTACTTCTCCTGCTAGCGGGTATTTTGCTATATATATATATATATATATATATATATATATAATGACCTCCAAAGAGCTGAGACTTTTGATATCATGAGCGTGTCTGCAAAACTGGGGTCTCCTGCCCAGCAAAAGTCGAGCAGCCAGCGCGTGCATAGCTGTGCCGGCCTTTGAGGCGCTGACTGCGCTTCTGCCTTAAGTCAAAGTGAGCACTTTTAATTTTTTCATCCTCCCCCTGCGCTATAGCCCAGACAAGTGCAAACATGGGACCCCTTTTCTACACCACGGCAAAATAATATTAAGGCGATTCACACTTTCTTTTGCGTATCGATTATCAGGTCCTCACCTCGGATTATGAAGACACGCACTCGAGTAGAGGACTGACAGTGCCATCACAGCCGATTAATGGCGGGGGGTCTCACCAGTCTACACAAGACCCACGCGACTGTCCCCAAAAGGCGATCATAGCGTCAGCGAACACATCTCTCTATACTATATAAAAGAAAAGGCAACTTTCCTTTCTTTACACCTTTTTCCTTTTATCCCAAACCAAAGCCTTTCTCTCTTAACACTGCAGAGGACACAAAACTAATTTTCTTTAAATGCCGGTAAGGCACATTACCAGAGGCACAAATTTGAACGTTCACATAGAAAATGTAATTTCAATGTACCTGTACTTCTTAAAACGTTAATGTTTTACTGTTTAATAACTTATAGACTATAATTTATTATTTTTCCCTTGCACTCAGTGACCAAAGCTATACACACACATATAGACACATACAAACATACACACAAGTATATGTATGTGTGTGTGTGTGTGTGTGTGTGTGTGTGTGTGTATATATATGACAGCAGCAATCCAAGCTGTGAGAAAACAGTAAAAAGGAGGCGTGTCAGACGTCGTGGTACATTTTCTGATGCAGCTACGAAAACAACTTCGTGGCGCTGCGCCAAATACACAAAACAATTACTTTGACAATCATGTTACAT